>NW_027362046.1:732500-1002500 GCF_039654945.1 Dendrobates tinctorius
TTATACAGGGGTATAATGAGGCCTCACTGTACAGCAGAGACCGGAGCGAGGAGCAGGGGCCTGATCACAAGAGCTGACAATCTGAGGACACAGCAATGCTGAATAATAGTCTACACTGAGTCACTAGATCCTTATACAGGGGTATAATGAAGCCTCACTGTACAGGAGAGACCGGAGCGAGGAGCAGGGGCCTGATCACAAGAGCTGACAATCTGAGGAGACAGCAATGCTGAATAACAGTCTACACTGAGTCACTAGATCCTTATACAGGAGTATAATGAGGCCTCACTGTACAGGAGAGACCGGAGCGAGGAGCAGGGGCCTGATCACAAGAGCTGACAATCTGAGGACACAGCAATGCTGAATAACAGTCTACACTGCGTCACTAGATCCTTATACAGGGGTATAATGAGACCTCACTGTACAGGAGAGACCGGAGCGAGGAGCAGGGGCCTGATCACAAGAGCTGACAATCTGAGGAGACAGCAATGCTGAATAACAGTCTACACTGTGTCACTAGATCCTTATACAGGTGTATAATGAGACCTCACTGTACAGGAGAGACCGGAGCGAGAAGCAGAGGCCTGATCACAAGAGCTGACAATCTGAGGACACAGCAATGCTGAATAACAGTCTACACTGCGTCACTAGATCCTTATACAGGGGTATAATGAGACCTCACTGTACAGGAGAGACCGGAGCGAGGAGCAGGGGCCTAATCACAAGAGCTGACAATCTGAGGAGACAGCAATGCTGAATAACAGTCTACACTGAGTCACTAGATCCTTATACAGGAGTATAATGAGGCCTCACTGTACAGGAGAGACCGGAGCGAGGAGCAGAGGCCTGATCACAAGAGCTGACAATCTGAGGACACAGCAATGCTGAATAACAGTCTACACTGCGTCACTAGATCCTTATACAGGGGTATAATGAGACCTCACTGTACAGGAGAGACCGGAGCGAGGAGCAGGGGCCTGATCACAAGAGCTGACAATCTGAGGAGACAGCAATGCTGAATAACAGTCTACACTGCGTCACTATATCCTTATACAGGGGTATAATGAGACCTCACTGTACAGGAGAGACCGGAGCGAGGAGCAGGGGCCTGATCACAAGAGCTGACAATCTGAGGAGACAGCAATGCTGAATAACAGTCTACACTGAGTCACTAGATCCTTATACAGGAGTATAATGAGGCCTCACTGTACAGGAGAGACCGGAGCGAGGAGCAGAGGCCTGATCACAAGAGCTGACAATCTGAGGACACAGCAATGCTGAATAACAGTCTACACTGCGTCACTATATCCTTATACAGGGGTATAATGAGACCTCACTGTACAGGAGAGACCGGAGCGAGGAGCAGGGGCCTGATCACAAGAGCTGACAATCTGAGGAGACAGCAATGCTGAATAACAGTCTACACTGCGTCACTATATCCTTATACAGGGGTATAATGAGACCTCACTGTACAGGAGAGACCGGAGCGAGGAGCCGGGGCCTGATCACAAGAGCTGACAATCTGAGGAGACAGCAATGCTGAATAACAGTCTACACTGCGTCACTAGATCCTTATACAGGAGTATAATGAGGCCTCACTGTACAGGAGAGACCGGAGCGAGGAGCAGGGGCCTGATCACAAGAGCTGACAATCTGAGGACACAGCAATGCTGAATAATAGTCTACACTGCGTCACTATATCCTTATACAGGGGTATAATGAGACCTCACTGTACAGGAGAGACCGGAGCGAGGAGCAGGGGCCTGATCACAAGAGCTGACAATCTGAGGACACAGCAATGCTGAATAACAGTCTACACTGCGTCACTATATCCTTATACAGGGGTATAATGAGACCTCACTGTACAGGAGAGACCGGAGCGAGGAGCAGGGGCCTGATCACAAGAGCTGACAATCTGAGGAGACAGCAATGCTGAATAACAGTCTACACTGCGTCACTAGATCCTTATACAGGAGTATAATGAGGCCTCACTGTACAGGAGAGACCGGAGCGAGGAGCAGGGGCCTGATCACAAGAGCTGACAATCTGAGGAGACAGCAATGCTGAATAATAGTCTACACTGCGTCACTAGATCCTTATACAGGGGTATAATGAGGCCTCACTGTACAGGAGAGACCGGAGCGAGGAGCAGGGGCCTGATCACAAGAGCTGACAATCTGAGGACACAGCAATGCTGAATAACAGTCTACACTGCGTCACTATATCCTTATACAGGGGTATAATGAGACCTCACTGTACAGGAGAGACCGGAGCGAGGAGCAGGGGCCTGATCACAAGAGCTGACAATCTGAGGAGACAGCAATGCTGAATAACAGTCTACACTGAGTCACTAGATCCTTATACAGGAGTATAATGAGGCCTCACTGTACAGGAGAGACCGGAGCGAGGAGCAGAGGCCTGATCACAAGAGCTGACAATCTGAGGACACAGCAATGCTGAATAACAGTCTACACTGCGACACTAGATCCTTATACAGGAGTATAATGAGGCCTCACTGTACAGGAGAGACCGGAGCGAGGAGCAGAGGCCTGATCACAAGAGCTGACAATCTGAGGAGACAGCAATGCTGAATAACAGTCTACACTGAGTCACTAGATCCTTATACAGGGGTATAATGAGGCCTCACTGTACAGGAGAGACCGGAGCGAGGAGCAGGGGCCTGATCACAAGAGCTGACAATCTGAGGACACAGCAATGCTGAATAACAGTCTACACTGCGTCACTAGATCCTTATACAGGGGTATAATGAGGCCTCACTGTACAGGAGAGACCGGAGCGAGGAGCAGGGGCCTGATCACAAGAGCTGACAATCTGAGGAAACAGCAATGCTGAATAACAGTCTACACTGCGTCACTAGATCCTTATACAGGAGTATAATGAGGCCTCACTGTACTGGAGAGACCGGAGCGAGGAGCAGGGGCCTGATCACAAGAGCTGACAATCTGAGGAGACAGCAATGATGAATAACAGTCTACACTGCGTCACTAGATCCTTATACAGTTGTATAATGAGGCCTAACTGTACAGGAGAGACCGGAGCGAGGAGCAGAGGCCTGATCACAAGAGCTGACAATCTGAGGACACAGCAATGCTGAATAACAGTCTACACTGTGTCACTAGATCCTTATACAGGGGTATAATGAGACCTCACTGTACAGGAGAGACCGGAGCGAGGAGCCGGGGCCTGATCACAAGAGCTGACAAAATGAGGAGACAGCAATGCTGAATAACAGTCTACACTGCGTCACTAGATCCTTATACAGGAGTATAATGAGGCCTCACTGTACAGGAGAGACCGGAGCGAGGAGCAGGGGCCTGATCACAAGAGCTGACAATCTGAGGAGACAGCAATGCTGAATAACAGTCTACACTGAGTCACTAGATCCTTATACAGGAGTATAATGAGGCCTCACTGTACAGGAGAGACCGGAGCGAGGAGCAGAGGCCTGATCACAAGAGCTGACAATCTGAGGAGACAGCAATGCTGAATAACAGTCTACACTGCGTCACTATATCCTTATACAGGGGTATAATGAGACCTCACTGTACAGGAGAGACCGGAGCGAGGAGCAGAGGCCTGATCACAAGAGCTGACAATCTGAGGACACAGCAATGCTGAATAACAGTCTACACTGCGTCACTAGATCCTTATACAGGAGTATAATGAGGCCTCACTGTACAGGAGAGACCGGAGCGAGGAGCAGAGGCCTGATCACAAGAGCTGACAATCTGAGGAGACAGCAATGCTGAATAACAGTCTACACTGAGTCACTAGATCCTTATACAGGGGTATAATGAGGCCTCACTGTACAGGAGAGACCGGAGCGAGGAGCAGGGGCCTGATCACAAGAGCTGACAATCTGAGGACACAGCAATGCTGAATAACAGTCTACACTGCGTCACTAGATCCTTATACAGGGGTATAATGAGGCCTCACTGTACAGGAGAGACCGGAGCGAGGAGCAGGGGCCTGATCACAAGAGCTGACAATCTGAGGAAACAGCAATGCTGAATAACAGTCTACACTGCGTCACTAGATCCTTATACAGGAGTATAATGAGGCCTCACTGTACTGGAGAGACCGGAGCGAGGAGCAGGGGCCTGATCACAAGAGCTGACAATCTGAGGAGACAGCAATGATGAATAACAGTCTACACTGCGTCACTAGATCCTTATACAGTGGTATAATGAGGCCTAACTGTACAGGAGAGACCGGAGCGAGGAGCAGAGGCCTGATCACAAGAGCTGACAATCTGAGGACACAGCAATGCTGAATAACAGTCTACACTGTGTCACTAGATCCTTATACAGGGGTATAATGAGACCTCACTGTACAGGAGAGACCGGAGCGAGGAGCCGGGGCCTGATCACAAGAGCTGACAAAATGAGGAGACAGCAATGCTGAATAACAGTCTACACTGCGTCACTAGATCCTTATACAGGGGTATAATGAGGCCTCACTGTACAGGAGAGATCGGAGCGAGGAGCCGGGGCCTGATCACAAGAGCTGACAATCTGAGGAGACAGCAATGCTGAATAACAGTCTACACTGCGTCACTAGATCCTTATATAGGGGTATAATGAGGCCTCACTGTACAGGAGAGACCGGAGCGAGGAGCAGGGGCCTGATTACAAGAGCTGACAATCTGAGGAGACAGCAATGCTGAATAACAGTCTACACTGCGTCACTAGATCCTTATACAGGGGTATAATGAGGCCTCACTGTACAGCAGAGACCGGTGCGAGGAGCAGGGGCCTGATCACAAGAGCTGACAATCTGAGGACACAGCAATGCTGAATAATAGTCTACATTGAGTCACTAGATCCTTATACAGGGGTATAATGAAGCCTCACTGTACAGGAGAGACCGGAGCGAGGAGCAGGGGCCTGATCACAAGAGCTGACAATCTGAGGAGACAGCAATGCTGAATAACAGTCTACACTGCGTCACTAGATCCTTATACAGGAGTATAATGAGGCCTCACTGTACAGGAGAGACCGGAGCGAGGAGCAGGGGCCTGATCACAAGAGCTGACAATCTGAGGACACAGCAATGCTGAATAATAGTCTACACTGCGTCACTATATCCTTATACAGGGGTATAATGAGACCTCACTGTACAGGAGAGACCGGAGTGAGGAGCAGGGGCCTGATCACAAGAGCTGACAATCTGAGGAGACAGCAATGCTGAATAACAGTCTACACTGCGTCACTAGATCCTTATACAGGGGTATAATGAGACCTCACTGTACAGGAGAGACCGGAGCGAGGAGCAGGGGCCTGATCACAAGAGCTGACAATCTGAGGAGACAGCAATGCTGAATAACAGTCTACACTGAGTCACTAGCTCCTTATACAGGGGTATAATGAGGCCTCACTGTACAGGAGAGACCGGAGCGAGGAGCAGGGGCCTGATCACAAGAGCTGACAATCTGAGGAGACAGCAATGCTGAATAACAGTCTACACTGCGTCACTAGATCCTTATACAGGAGTATAATGAGGCCTCACTGTACAGGAGAGACCGGAGCGAGGAGCAGGGGCCTGATCACAAGAGCTGACAATCTGAGGACACAGCAATGCTGAATAATAGTCTACACTGCGTCACTAGATCCTTATACAGGGGTATAATGAGACCTCACTGTACAGGAGAGACCGGAGTGAGGAGCAGGGGCCTGATCACAAGAGCTGACAATCTGAGGAGACAGCAATGCTGAATAACAGTCTACACTGCGTCACTAGATCCTTATACAGGGGTATAATGAGACCTCACTGTACAGGAGAGACCGGAGCGAGGAGCAGGGGCCTGATCACAAGAGCTGACAATCTGAGGAGACAGCAATGCTGAATAACAGTCTACACTGAGTCACTAGATCCTTATACAGGAGTATAATGAGGCCTCACTGTACAGGAGAGACCGGAGCGAGGAGCAGAGGCCTGATCACAAGAGCTGACAATCTGAGGACACAGCAATGCTGAATAACAGTCTACACTGCGTCACTAGATCCTTATACAGGGGTATAATGAGACCTCACTGTACAGGAGAGAGCAGAGCGAGGAGCAGGGGCCTGATCACAAGAGCTGACAATCTGAGGAGACAGCAATGCTGAATAACAGTCTACACTGCGTCACTATATCCTTATACAGGGGTATAATGAGACCTCACTGTACAGGAGAGACCGGAGCGAGGAGCAGGGGCCTGATCACAAGAGCTGACAATCTGAGGAGACAGCAATGCTGAATAACAGTCTACACTGCGTCACTAGATCCTTATACAGGAGTATAATGAGGCCTCACTGTACAGGAGAGACCGGAGCGAGGAGCAGGGGCCTGATCACAAGAGCTGACAATCTGAGGACACAGCAATGCTGAATAATAGTCTACACTGCGTCACTATATCCTTATACAGGGGTATAATGAGACATCACTGTACAGGAGAGACCGGAGCGAGGAGCAGGGGCCTGATCACAAGAGCTGACAATCTGAGGACACAGCAATGCTGAATAACAGTCTACACTGCGTCACTAGATCCTTATACAGGAGTATAATGAGGCCTCACTGTACAGGAGAGACCGGAGCGAGGAGCAGGGGCCTGATCACAAGAGCTGACAATCTGAGGAGACAGCAATGCTGAATAATAGTCTACACTGCGTCACTAGATCCTTATACAGGGGTATAATGAGGCCTCACTGTACAGGAGAGACCGGAGCGAGGAGCAGGGGCCTGATCACAAGAGCTGACAATCTGAGGACACAGCAATGCTGAATAACAGTCTACACTGCGTCACTAGATCCTTATACAGGGGTATAATGAGACCTCACTGTACAGGAGAGACCGGAGCGAGGAGCAGGGGCCTGATCACAAGAGCTGACAATCTGAGGAGACAGCAATGCTGAATAACAGTCTACACTGCGTCACTAGATCCTTATACAGGGGTATAATGAGGCCTCACTGTACAGGAGAGACCGGAGCGAGGAGCAGGGGCCTGATCACAAGAGCTGACAATCTGAGGACACAGCAATGCTGAATAACAGTCTACACTGCGTCACTATATCCTTATACAGGGGTATAATGAGGCCTCACTGTACAGGAGAGACCGGAGAGAGGAGCAGAGGCCTGATCACAAGAGCTGACAATCTGAGGACACAGCAATGCTGAATAACAGTCTACACTGCGTCACTATATCCTTATACAGGGGTATAATGAGACCTCACTGTACAGGAGAGACCGGAGCGAGGAGCAGAGGCCTGATCACAAGAGCTGACAATCTGAGGACACAGCAATGCTGAATAACAGTCTACACTGCGTCACTAGATCCTTATACAGGAGTATAATGAGGCCTCACTGTACAGGAGAGACCGGAGCGAGGAGCAGAGGCCTGATCACAAGAGCTGACAATCTGAGGACACAGCAATGCTGAATAACAGTCTACACTGCGTCACTATATCCTTATACAGGGGTATAATGAGACCTCACTGTACAGGAGAGACCGGAGCGAGGAGCAGAGGCCTGATCACAAGAGCTGACAATCTGAGGACACAGCAATGCTGAATAACAGTCTACACTGCGTCACTAGATCCTTATACAGGAGTATAATGAGGCCTCACTGTACAGGAGAGACCGGAGCGAGGAGCAGGGGCCTGATCACAAGAGCTGACAATCTGAGGAAACAGCAATACTGAATAACAGTCTACACTGCGTCACTAGATCCTTATACAGGGGTATAATGAGGCCTCACTGTACAGGAGAGACCGGAGCGAGGAGCAGAGGCCTGATCACAAGAGCTGACAATCTGAGGACACAGCAATGCTGAATAACAGTCTACACTGCGTCACTAGATCCTTATACAGGGGTATAAGGAGGCCTCACTGTACAGGAGAGACCGGAGTGAGGAGCAGGGGCCTGATCACAAGAGCTGACAATCTGAGGACACAGCAATGCTGAATAATAGTCTACACTGCGTCACTAGATCCTTATACAGGGGTATAATGAGGCCTCACTGTACAGGAGAGACCGGAGCGAGGAGCAGGGGCCTGATCACAAGAGCTGACAATCTGAGGACACAGCAATGCTGAATAACAGTCTACACTGCGTCACTAGATCCTTATACAGGAGTATAATGAGGCCTCACTGTACAGGAGAGACCGGAGCGAGGAGCAGGGGCCTGATCACAAGAGCTGACAATCTGAGGACACAGCAATGCTGAATAATAGTCTACACTGCGTCACTAGATCCTTATACAGGGGTATAATGAGGCCTCACTGTACAGGAGCGACCGGAGCGAGGAGCTGGGGCCTGATCACAAGAGCTGACAATCTGAGGAGACAGCAATGATGAATAACAGTCTACACTGCGTCACTAGATCCTTATACAGTGGTATAATGAGGCCTCACTGTACAGGAGAGACCGGAGCGAGGAGCAGAGGCCTGATCACAAGAGCTGACAATCTGAGGACACAGCAATGCTGAATAACAGTCTACACTGTGTCACTAGATCCTTATACAGGGGTATAATGAGACCTCACTGTACAGGAGAGACCGGAGCGAGGAGCCGGGGCCTGATCACAAGAGCTGACAAAATGAGGAGACAGCAATGCTGAATAACAGTCTACACTGCGTCACTAGATCCTTATACAGGGGTATAATGAGGCCTCACTGTACAGGAGAGACCGGAGCGAGGAGCAGGGGCCTGATCACAAGAGCTGACAATCTGAGGACAAAGCAATGCTGAATAACAGTCTACACTGCGTCACTAGATCCTTATACAGGGGTATAATGAGGCCTCACTGTACAGGAGAGACCGGAGCGAGGAGCAGGGGCCTGATCACAAGAGCTGACAATCTGAGGAGACAGCAATGCTGAATAACAGTCTGTACTGCGTCACTAGATCCTTATACAGGGGTATAATGAGGCCTCACTGTACAGGAGAGACCGGAGCGAGGAGCAGGAGCCTGATCACTAGAGCTGACAATCTGAGGAGACAGCAATGCTGAATAACAGTCTACACTGTGTCACTAGATCCTTATACAGGGGTATAATGAGCCCTCACTGTACAGGAGAGACCGGAGCGAGGAGCAGGGGCCTGATCACAAGAGCTGACAATCTGAGGAGACAGCAATGCTGAATAACAGTCTACACTGCGTCACTAGAACCTTATACAGGGGTATAATGAGGCCTCACTGTACAGGAGAGACCGGAGCGAGGAGCAGGGGCCTGATCACAAGAGCTGACAATCTGAGGAGACAGCAATGCTGAATAACAGTCTACACTGCGTCACTAGATCCTTATACAGGGGTATAATGAGACCTCACTGTACAGGAGAGACCGGAGCGAGGAGCAGAGGCCTGATCACAAGAGCTGACAATCTGAGGAGACAGCAATGCTGAATAACAGTCTACACTGCGTCACTAGATCCTTATACAGGGGTATAATGAGGCCTCAATGTACAGGAGAGACCGGAGCGAGGAGCCGGGGCCTGATCACAAGAGCTGACAATCTGAGGAGACAGCAATGCTGAATAACAGTCTACACTGAGTCACTAGATCCTTATACAGGAGTATAATGAGGCCTCACTGTACAGGAGAGACCGGAGCGAGGAGCAGAGGCCTGATCACAAGAGCTGACAATCTGAGGAGACAGCAATGCTGAATAACAGTCTACACTGCATCACTAGATCCTTATACAGGGGTATAATGAGGCCTCACTGTACAGGAGAGACCGGAGCGAGGAGCAGAGGCCTGATCACAAGAGCTGACAATCTGAGGACACAGCAATGCTGAATAACAGTCTACACTGCGTCACTATATCCTTATACAGGGGTATAATGAGACCTCACTGTACAGGAGAGACCGGAGCGAGGAGCAGGGGCCTGATCACAAGAGCTGACAATCTGAGGAGACAGCAATGCTGAATAACAGTCTACACTGAGTCACTAGATCCTTATACAGGAGTATAATGAGGCCTCACTGTACAGGAGAGACCGGAGCGAGGAGCAGAGGCCTGATCACAAGAGCTGACAATCTGAGGACACAGCAATGCTGAATAACAGTCTACACTGCGTCACTATATCCTTATACAGGGGTATAATGAGACCTCACTGTACAGGAGAGACCGGAGCGAGGAGCAGGGGCCTGATCACAAGAGCTGACAATCTGAGGACACAGCAATGCTGAATAATAGTCTACACTGCGTCACTAGATCCTTATACAGGAGTATAATGAGGCCTCACTGTAAAGGAGAGACCGGAGCGAGGAGCAGGGGCCTGATCACAAGAGCTGACAATCTGAGTAGACAGCAATGATGAATAACAGTCTACACTGCGTCACTAGATCCTTATACTGGGGTATAATGAGGCCTAACTGTACAGGAGAGACCGGAGCGAGGAGCAGAGGCCTGATCACAAGAGCTGACAATCTGAGGACACAGCAATGCTGAATAACAGTCTACACTGTGTCACTAGATCCTTATACAGGGGTATAATGAGACCTCACTGTACAGGAGAGACCGGAGCGAGGAGCCGGGGCCTGATCACAAGAGCTGACAAAATGAGGAGACAGCAATGCTGAATAACAGTCTACACTGCGTCACTAGATCCTTATACAGGGGTATAATGAGGCCTCACTGTACAGGAGAGACCGGAGCGAGGAGCCGGGGCCTGATCACAAGAGCTGACAATCTGAGGAGACAGCAATGCTGAATAACAGTCTACACTGCATCACTAGATCCTTATACAGGGGTATAATGAGACCTCACTGTACAGGAGAGACCGGAGCGAGGAGCAGGGGCCTGATCACAAGAGCTGACAATCTGAGGAGACAGCAATGCTGAATAACAGTCTACACTGCATCACTAGATCCTTATACAGGGGTATAATGAGACCTCACTGTACAGGAGAGACCGGAGCGAGGAGCAGGGGCCTGATCACAAGAGCTGACAATCTGAGGAGACAGCAATGCTGAATAACAGTCTACACTGCGTCACTAGATCCTTATACAGGGGTATAATGAGACCTCACTGTACAGGAGAGACCGGAGCGAGGAGCAGAGGCCTGATCACAAGAGCTGACAATCTGAGGAGACAGCAATGCTGAATAACAGTCTACACTGCGTCACTAGATCCTTATACAGGGGTATAATGAGGCCTCAATGTACAGGAGAGACCGGAGCGAGGAGCCGGGGCCTGATCACAAGAGCTGACAATCTGAGGACACAGCAATGCTGAATAACAGTCTACACTACGTCACTAGATCCTTATACAGGGGTATAATGAGGCCTCACTGTACAGGAGAGACCGGAGCGAGGAGCAGGGGCCTGATCACAAGAGCTGACAATCTGAGGAGACAGCAATGCTGAATAAAAGTCTACACTGCGTCACTAGATCCTTATACAGGAGTATAATGAGGCCTCACTGTACAGGAGAGACCGGAGCGAGGAGCAAGGGCCTGATCACAAGAGCTGACAATCTGAGGAGACAGCAATGCTGAATAACAGTCTACACTGCGTCACTAGATCCTTATACAGGGGTATAATGAGGCCTCACTGTACAGGAGAGACCGGAGCGAGGAGCAGGGGCCTGATCACAGGAGCTGACAATCTGAGGACACAGCAATGCTGAATAACAGTCTACACTGCGTCACTAGATCCTTATACAGGGGTATAATGAGGCCTCACTGTACAGGAGAGACCGGAGCGAGGAGCAGGGGCCTGATCACAAGAGCTGACAATCTGAGGAGACAGCAATGCTGAATAACAGTCTACACTGCGTCACTAGATCCTTATACAGGGGTATAATGAGGCCTCACTGTACAGGAGAGACCGGAGCGAGGAGCAGGGGCCTGATCACAAGAGCTGACAATCTGAGGAGACAGCAATGCTGAATAACAGTCTACACTGCGTCACTAGATCCTTACACAGGGGTATAATGAGGCCTCACTGTACAGGAGAGACCGGAGCGAGGAGCAGGGGCCTGATCACAAGAGCTGACAATCTGAGGACACAGCAATGCTGAATAACAGTCTACACTGCGTCACTAGATCCTTATACAGGGGTATAATGAGGCCTCACTGTACAGGAGAGACCGGAGCGAGGAGCAGGGGCCTGATCACAAGAGCTGACAATCTGAGGAGACAGCAATGCTGAATAACAGTCTACACTGCGTCACTAGATCCTTACACAGGGGTATAATGAGGCCTCACTGTACAGGAGAGACCGGAGCGAGGAGCAGGGGCCTGATCACAAGAGCTGACAATCTGAGGACACAGCAATGCTGAATAACAGTCTACACTGCGTCACTAGATCCTTATACAGGGGTATAATGAGGCCTCACTGTACAGGAGAGACTGGAGCGAGGAGCAGGGGCCTGATCACAAGAGCTGACAATCTGAGGAAACAGCAATGCTGAATAACAGTCTACACTGCGTCACTAGATCCTTATACAGGTGTATAATGAGGCCTCACTGTACAGGAGAGACCGGAGCGAGGAGCAGAGGCCTGATCACAAGAGCTGACAATCTGAGGAGACAGCAATGCTGAATAACAGTCTACACTGCGTCACTAGATCCTTATACAGGTGTATAATGAGGCCTCACTGTACAGGAGAGACCGGAGCGAGGAGCAGGGGCCTGATCACAAGAGCTGACAATCTGAGGAGACAGCAATGCTGAATAACAGTCTACACTGCATCACTAGATCCTTATACAGGGGTATAATGAGGCCTCACTGTACAGGAGAGACCGGAGCGAGGAGCAGGGGCCTGATCACAAGAGCTGACAATCTGAGGAGAGAGCAATGCTGAATAACAGTCTACACTGCGTCACTAGATCCTTATACAGGGGTATAATGAGGCCTCACTGTACAGGAGAGACCGGAGCGAGGAGCAGGGGCCTGATCACAAGAGCTGACAATCTGAGGAGACAGCAATGCTGAATAACAGTCTACACTGCGTCACTAGATCCTTATACAGGGGTATAATGAGGCCTCACTGTACAGGAGAGATCGGAGCGAGGAGCCGGGGCCTGATCACAAGAGCTGACAATCTGAGGAGACAGCAATGCTGAATAACAGTCTACACTGCGTCACTAGATCCTTATACAGGGGTATAATGAGGCCTCACTGTACAGGAGAGATCGGAGCGAGGAGCAGGGGCCTGATCACAAGAGCTGACAATCTGAAGAGACAGAAATGCTGAATAACATACTACACTGCGTCACTAGATCCTTATACAGGGGTATAATGAGGCCTCACTGTACAGGAGAGACCGGAGCGAGGAGCAGGGGCCTGATCACAAGAGCTGACAATCTGAGGAGACAGCAATGCTGAATAACAGTCTACACTGCGTCACTAGATCCTTATACAGGGGTATAATGAGGCCTCAATGTACAGGAGAGACCGGAGCGAGGAGCAGGGGCCTGATCACAAGAGCTGACAATCTGAGGAGACAGCAATGCTGAATAACAGACTACACTGCATCACTAGATCCTTATACAGGGGTATAATGAGGCCTCACTGTACAGGAGAGACCGGACCGAGAAGCAGGGGCCTGATCACAAGAGCTGACAATCTGAGGAGACAGCAATGCTGAATAACAGTCTACACTGTGTCACAAGATCCTTAAACAGGGGTATAATGAGGCCTCACTGTACAGGAGAGACCGGAGCGAGGAGCAGGGGCCTGATCACAAGAGCTGACAATCTGAGGAGACAGCAATGCTGAATAACAGTCTACACTGCGTCACTAGATACTTATACAGGGGTATAATGAGGCCTCACTGTACAGGAGAGACCGGAGAGAGGAGCAGGGGCCTGATCACAAGAGCTGACAATCTGAGGAGACAGCAATGCTGAATAACAGTCTACACTGCGTCACTAGAGCCTGATACAGGGGTATAATGAGGCCTCACTGTACAGGAGACACCGGAGTGAGGAGCAGGGGCCTGATCACAAGAGCTGACAATCTGAGGAGACAGCAATGCTGAATAACAGTCTACACTGCGTCACTAGATCCTTATACAGGGGTATAATGAGGCCTCACTGTACAGGAGAGACCGGAGAGAGGAGCAGGGGCCTGATCACAAGAGCTGACAATCTGAGGAGACAGCAATGCTGAATAACAGTCTACACTGCGTCACTAGATCCTTATACAGGAGTATAATGAGGCCTCACTGTACAGGAGAGACCGGAGTGAGGAGCAGGGGCCTGATCACAAGAGCTGACAATCTGAGGAGACAGCAATGCTGAATAACAGTCTACACTGCGTCACTAGATCCTTATACAGGAGTATAATGAGGCCTCACTGTACAGGAGAGACCGGAGTGAGGAGCAGGGGCCTGATCACAAGAGCTGACAATCTGAGGAGACAGCAATGCTGAATAACAGTCTACACTGCGTCACTAGATCCTTATACAGGGGTATAATGAGGCCTCACTGTACAGGAGAGACCGGAGCGAGGAGCAGGGGCCTGATCACAAGAGCTGACAATCTGAGGAGACAGCAATGCTGAATAACAGTCTACACTGCGTCACTAGATCCTTATACAGGAGTATAATGAGGCCTCACTGTACAGGAGAGACCGGAGCGAGGAGCCGGGGCCTGATCACAAGAGCTGACAATCTGAGGACACAGCAATGCTGAATAACAGTCTACACTGCGTCACTAGATCCTTATACAGGGGTATAATGAGACCTCACTGTACAGGAGAGACCGGAGCGAGGAGCAGGGGCCTGATCACAAGAGCTGACAATCTGAGGAGACAGCAATGCTGAATAACAGTCTACACTGCATCACTAGATCCTTATACAGGGGTATAATGAGACCTCACTGTACAGGAGAGACCGGAGCGAGGAGCAGGGGCCTGATCACAAGAGCTGACAATCTGAGGAGACAGCAATGCTGAATAACAGTCTACACTGCGTCACTAGATACTTATACAGGGGTATAATGAGGCCTCACTGTACAGGAGAGACCGGAGCGAGGAGCAGGGGCCTGATCACAAGAGCTGACAATCTGAGGAGACAGCAATGCTGAATAACAGTCTACACTGCGTCACTAGATCCTTATACAGGGGTATAATGAGGCCTCACTGTACAGGAGAGACCGGAGCGAGGAGCAGAGGCCAGATCACAAGAGCTGACAATCTGAGGAGACAGCAATGCTGAATAACAGACTACACTGCGTCACTAGATCCTTATACAGGGGTATAATGAGGCCTCACTGTACAGGAGAGACCGGAGCGAGGAGCAGAGGCCAGATCACAAGAGCTGACAATCTGAGGAGACAGCAATGCTGAATAACAGTCTACACTGCGTCACTAGATCCTTATACAGGGGTATAATGAGGCCTCACTGTACAGGAGAGACCGGAGTGAGGAGCAGGGGCCTGATCACAAGAGCTGACAATCTGAGGAGACAGCAATGCTGAATAACAGTCTACACTGCGTCACTAGAGCCTGATACAGGGGTATAATGAGACCTCACTGTACAGGAGAGACCGGAGCGAGGAGCAGGGGCCTGATCACAAGAGCTGACAATCTGAGGACACAGCAATGCTGAATAACAGTCTACACTGCGTCACTAGATCCTTATACAGGGGTATAATGAGGCCTCACTGTACAGGAGAGACCGGAGTGAGGAGCAGGGGCCTGATCACAAGAGCTGACAATCTGAGGAGACAGCAATGCTGAATAACAGTCTACACTGCGTCACTAGATCCTTATACAGGGGTATAATGAGGCCTCACTGTACAGGAGAGACCGGAGTGAGGAGCCGGGGCCTGATCACAAGAGCTGACAATCTGAGGAGACTGCAATGCTGAATAACAGTCTACACTGCGTCACTAGATCCTTATACAGGGGTATAATGAGGCCTCACTGTACAGGAGAGACCGGAGTGAGGAGCAGGGGCCTGATCACAAGAGCTGACAATCTGAGGAGACAGCAATGCTGAATAACAGTCTACACTGCGTCACTAGATCCTTATACAGGGGTATAATGAGGCCTCACTGTACAGGAGAGACCGGAGTGAGGAGCCGGGGCCTGATCACAAGAGCTGACAATCTGAGGAGACTGCAATGCTGAATAACAGTCTACACTGCGTCACTAGATCCTTATACAGGGGTATAATGAGGCCTCACTGTACAGGAGAGACCGGAGCGAGGAGCAGGGGCCTGATCACAAGAGCTGACAATCTGAGGAGACAGCAATGCTGAATAACAGTCTACACTGCGTCACTAGAGCCTGATACAGGGGTATAATGAGGCCTCACTGTACAGGAGAGACCGGAGTGAGGAGCAGGGGCCTGATCACAAGAGATGACAATCTGAGGAGACAGCAATGCTGAATAACAGTCTACACTGCGTCACTAGATCCTTATACAGGGGTATAATGAGGCCTCACTGTACAGGAGAGACCGGAGCGAGGAGCAGGGGCCCGATCACAAGAGCTGACAATCTGAGGAGACAGCAATGCTGAATAACAGTCTACACTGCGTCACTAGAGCCTGATACAGGAGTATAATGAGGCCTCACTGTACAGGAGAGACCGGAGCGAGGAGCAGGGGCCTGATCACAAGAGCTGACAATCTGAGGAGACAGCAATGCTGAATAACAGTCTACACTGCGTCACTAGATCCTTATACAGGGGTATAATGAGGCCTCACTGTACAGGAGAGACCGGAGCGAGGAGCAGGGGCCTGATCACAAGAGCTGACAATCTGAGGAGACAGCAATGCTGAATAACAGTCTACACTGCGTCACTAGAGCCTGATACAGGGGTATAATGAGGCCTCACTGTACAGGAGAGACCGGAGAGAGGAGCAGGGGCCTGATCACAAGAGCTGACAATCTGAGGAGACAGCAATGCTGAATAACAGTCTACACTGCGTCACTAGATCCTTATACAGGGGTATAATGAGGCCTCACTGTACAGGAGAGACCGGAGCGAGGAGCAGGGGCCTGATCACAAGAGCTGACAATCTGAGGAGACAGCAATGCTGAATAACAGTCTACACTGCGTCACTAGATCCTCATACAGGGGTATAATGAGGCCTCACTGTACAGGAGAGACCGGAGCGAGGAGCAGGGGCCTGATCACAAGAGCTGACAATCTGAGGAGACAGCAATGCTGAATAACAGTCTACACTGCGTCACTAGAGCCTGATACAGGGGTATAATGAGGCCTCACTGTACAGGAGAGACCGGAGAGAGGAGCAGGGGCCTGATCACAAGAGCTGACAATCTGAGGAGACAGCAATGCTGAATAACAGTCTACACTGCGTCACTAGATCCTTATACAGGGGTATAATGAGGCCTCACTGTACAGGAGAGACCGGAGCGAGGAGCAGGGGCCTGATCACAAGAGCTGACAATCTGAGGAGACAGCAATGCTGAATAACAGTCTACACTGCGTCACTAGAGCCTGATACAGGGGTATAATGAGGCCTCACTGTACAGGAGAGACCGGAGAGAGGAGCAGGGGCCTGATCACAAGAGCTGACAATCTGAGGAGACAGCAATGCTGAATAACAGTCTACACTGCGTCACTAGATCCTTATACAGGGGTATAATGAGGCCTCACTGTACAGGAGAGACCGGAGTGAGGAGCAGGGGCCTGATCACAAGAGCTGACAATCTGAGGAGACAGCAATGCTGAATAACAGTCTACACTGCGTCACTAGATCCTTATACAGGGGTATAATGAGGCCTCACTGTACAGGAGAGACCGGAGTGAGGAGCAGGGGCCTGATCACAAGAGCTGACAATCTGAGGAGACAGCAATGCTGAATAACAGTCTACACTGCGTCACTAGAGCCTGATACAGGGGTATAATGAGGCCTCACTGTACAGGAGAGACCGGAGAGAGGAGCAGGGGCCTGATCACAAGAGCTGACAATCTGAGGAGACAGCAATGCTGAATAACAGTCTACACTGCGTCACTAGAGCCTGATACAGGGGTATAATGAGGCCTCACTGTACAGGAGAGACCGGAGTGAGGAGCAGGGGCCTGATCACAAGAGCTGACAATCTGAGGAGACAGCAATGCTGAATAACAGTCTACACTGCGTCACTAGAGCCAGATACAGGGGTATAATGAGGCCTCACTGTACAGGAGAGATCGGAGCGAGGAGCAGGGGCCTGATCACAAGAGCTGACAATCTGAGGAGACAGCAATGCTGAATAACAGTCTACACTGCGTCACTAGCTCCTTATACAGGGGTATAATGAGGCCTCACTGTACAGGAGAGACCGGAGCGAGGAGCAGGGGCCTGATCACAAGAGCTGACAATCTGAGGAGACAGCAATGCTGAATAACAGTCTACACTGCGTCACTAGAGCCTGATACAGGGGTGTAATGAGGCCTCACTGTACAGGAGAGACCGGAGCGAGGAGCAGGGGCCTGATCACAAGAGCTGACAATGTGAGGAGACAGCAATGCTGAATAACAGACTACACTGCGTCACTAGATCCTTATACAGGGGTATAATGAGGCCTCACTGTACAGGAGAGACCGGAGAGAGGAGCAGGGGCCTGATCACAAGAGCTGACAATCTGAGGAAACAGCAATGCTGAATAACAGTCTACACTGCGTCACTAGATCCTTATACAGGGGTATAATGAGGCCTCACTGTACAGGAGAGACCGGAGCGAGGAGCAGGGGCCTGATCACAAGAGCCGACAATCTGAGGACACAGCAATGCTGAATAACAGTCTACACTGTGTCACAAGATCCTTAAACAGGGGTATAATGAGGCCTCACTGTACAGGAGAGACCGGAGTGAGGAGCAGGGGCCTGATCACAAGAGCTGACAATCTGAGGAGACAGCAATGCTGAATAACAGTCTACACTGCGTCACTAGAGCCTGATACAGGGGTATAATGAGGCCTCACTGTACAGGAGAGACCGGAGAGAGGAGCAGGGGCCTGATCACAAGAGCTGACAATCTGAGGAGACAGCAATGCTGAATAACAGTCTACACTGCGTCACTAGATCCTTATACAGGGGTATAATGAGACCTCACTGTACAGGAGAGATCGGAGCGAGGAGCAGGGGCCTGATCACAAGAGCTGACAATCTGAGGAGACAGCAATGCTGAATAACAGTCTACACTGCGTCACTAGATCCTTATACAGGGGTATAATGAGGCCTCACTGTACAGGAGAGATCGGAGCGAGGAGCAGGGGCCTGATCACAAGAGCTGACAATCTGAGGAGAC
The DNA here is from genome assembly GCF_039654945.1 of Dendrobates tinctorius. NCBI lineage: Eukaryota > Metazoa > Chordata > Amphibia > Anura > Dendrobatidae > Dendrobates > Dendrobates tinctorius. The sequence goes on from NW_027362046.1 coordinate 751,718, forward strand.
AGCAATGCTGAATAACAGTCTACACTGCGTCACTAGATCCTTATACAGGGGTATAATGAGACCTCACTGTACAGGAGAGACCGGAGTGAGGAGCAGGGGCCTGCTCACAAGAGCTGACAATCTGAGGAGACAGCAATGCTGAATAACAGTCTACACTGCGTCACTAGAGCCTGATACAGGGGTATAATGAGGCCTCACTGTACAGGAGAGACCGGAGCGAGGAGCAGGGGCCTGATCACAAGAGCTGACAATCTGAGGAGACAGCAATGCTGAATAACAGTCTACACTGCGTCACCAGATCCTTATACAGGGGTATAATGAGGCCTCACTGTACAGGAGAGACCGGAGCGAGGAGCAGGGGCCTGATCACAAGAGCTGACAATCTGAGGACACAGCAATGCTGAATAACAGTCTACACTGTGTCACTAGATCCTTATACAGGGGTATAATGAGGCCTCACTGTACAGGAGAGACCGGAGCGAGGAACAGGGGCCTGATCACAAGAGCTGACAATCTGAGGAGACAGCAATGCTGAATAACAGTCTACACTGCGTCACTAGATCCTTATACAGGGGTATAATGAGGCCTCACTGTACAGGAGAGACCGGAGCGAGGAGCAGGGGCCTGATCACAAGAGCTGACAATCTGAGGAGACAGCAATGCTGAATAACTGTCTACACTGCGTCACTAGAGCCTGATACAGGGGTATAATGAGACCTCACTGTACAGGAGAGACCGGAGCGAGGAACAGGGGCCTGATCACAAGAGCTGACAATCTGAGGAGACAGCAATGCTGAATAACAGTCTACACTGCGTCACTAGATCCTTATACAGGGGTATAATGAGGCCTCACTGTACAGGAGAGACCGGAGAGAGGAGCAGGGGCCTGATCACAAGAGCTGACAATCTGAGGAGACAGCAATGCTGAATAACTGTCTACACTGCGTCACTAGAGCCTGATACAGGGGTATAATGAGACCTCACTGTACAGGAGAGACCGGAGTGAGGAGCAGGGGCCTGATCACAAGAGCTGACAATCTGAGGAGACAGCAATGCTGAATAACAATCTACACTGCGTCACTAGATCCTTATACAGGGGAATAATGAGGCCTCACTGTACAGGAGAGACCGGAGTGAGGAGCAGGGGCCTGATCACAAGAGCTGACAATCTGAGGAGACAGCAATGCTGAATAACAATCTACACTGCATCACTAGATCCTTATACAGGGGAATAATGAGGCCTCACTGTACAGGAGAGACCGGAGTGAGGAGCAGGGGCCTGATCACAAGAGCTGACAATCTGAGGAGACAGCAATGCTGAATAACAGTCTACACTGCGTCACTAGATCCTTATACAGGGGTATAATGAGGCCTCACTGTACAGGAGAGACCGGAGAGAGGAGCAGGGGCCTGATCACAAGAGCTGACAATCTGAGGAGACAGCAATGCTGAATAACTGTCTACACTGCGTCACTAGAGCCTGATACAGGGGTATAATGAGGCCTCACTGTACAGGAGAGACCGGAGCGAGGAGCAGGGGCCTGATCACAAGAGCTGACAATCTGAGGAGACAGCAATGCTGAATAACAGTCTACACTGCATCACTAGATCCTTATACAGGGGAATAATGAGGCCTCACTGTACAGGAGAGACCGGAGAGAGGAGCAGGGGCCTGATCACAAGAGCTGACAATCTGAGGAGACAGCAATGCTGAATAACTGTCTACACTGCGTCACTAGATCCTTATACAGGGGTATAATGAGGCCTCACTGTACAGGAGAGACCGGAGCGAGGGGCGGGGCCTGATCACAAGAGCTGACAATCTGAGGAAACAGCAATTCTGAATAACAGTCTACACTGCGTCACTAGATCCTTATACAGGGGTATAATGAGGCCTCACTGTACAGGAGAGACCGGAGTGAGCAGCAGGGGCCTGATCACAAGAGCTGACAATCTGAGGAAACAGCAATGCTGAATAACAGTCTACACTGCGTCACTAGATCCTTATACAGGGGTATAATGAGGCCTCACTGTACAGGAGAGACTGGAGCGAGGAGCAGAGGCCTGATCACAAGAGCTGACAATCTGAGGAGACAGCAATGCTGAATAACAGTCTACACTGCGTCACTAGATCCTTATACAGGGGTATAATGAGGCCTCACTGTACAGGAGAGACCGGAGAGAGGAGCAGAGGCCTGATCACAAGAGCTGACAATCTGAGGAAACAGCAATGCTGAATAACAGTCTACACTGCGTCACTAGATCCTTATACAGGGGTATAATGAGGCCTCACTGTATGGGAGCGACCGGAGAGAGGAGCAGAGGCCTGATCACAAGAGCTGACAAACTGAGGAAACAGCAATGCTGAATAACAGTCTACACTGCGTCACTACATCCTTATACAGGGGTATAATGAGGCCTCACTGTACAGGAGAGACCGGAGCGAGGAGCAGGGGCCTGATCACAAGAGCTGACAATCTGAGGAAACAGCAATGCTGAATAACAGTCTACACTGCGTCACTAGATCCTTCTACAGGGGTATAATGAGGCCTCACTGTACAGGAGAGACTGGAGCGAGGAGCAGAGGCCTGATCACAAGAGCTGACAATCTGAGGAGACAGCAATGCTGAATAACAGTCTACACTGCGTCACTAGAGCCTGATACAGGGGTATAATGAGGCCTCACTGTACAGGAGAGACCGGAGCAAGGAGCAGGGGCCTGATCACAAGAGCTGACAATCTGAGGAAACAGCAATGCTGAATAACAGTCTACACTGCGTCACTAGATCCTTATACAGGGGTATAATGAGGCCTCACTGTACAGGAGAGACCGGAGAGAGGAGCAGAGGCCTGATCACAAGAGCTGACAATCTGAGGAAACAGCAATGCTGAATAACAGTCTACACTGCGTCACTAGATCCTTATACAGGGGTATAATGAGGCCTCACTGTACAGGAGAGACCGGAGCGAGGAGCAGAGGCCTGATCACAAGAGCTGACAAACTGAGGAAACAGCAATGCTGAATAACAGTCTACACTGCGTCACTAGATCCTTATACAGGGGTATAATGAGGCCTTACTGTACAGGAGAGACCGGAGCGAGAAGCAGAGGCCTGATCACAAGAGCTGACAATCTGAGGAAACAGCAATGCTGAATAACAGTCCACACTGCGTCACTAGATCCTTATACAGGGGTATAATGATGCCTCACTGTACAGGAGAGACCGGAGCGAGGAGCAGGGGCCTGATGACAAGACCTGACAATCTGAGGAGACAGCAATGCTGAATAACAGTCTACACTGCATCACTAGATCCTTATACAGGGGTATAATGAGGCCTCACTGTACAGGAGAGACCGGAGTGAGGAGCAGAGGCCTGATCACAAGAGCTGACAATCTGAGGAAACAGCAATGCTGAATAACAGTCTACACTGCGTCACTAGATCCTTATACAGGGGTATAATGAGGCCTCACTGTACAGGAGAGACCGGAGTGAGGAGCAGAGGCCTGATCACAAGAGCTGACAATCTGAGGAAACAGCAATGCTGAATAACAGTCTACACTGCGTCACTAGATCCTTATACAGGGGTATAATGAGGCTTCACTGTACAGGAGAGACCGGAGCGAGGAGCAGGGGCCTGATCACAAGACCTGACAATCTGAGGAGACAGCAATGCTGAATAACAGTCTACACTGTGTCACAAGATCCTTAAACAGGGGTATAATGAGGCCTCACTGTACACGAGAGACCGGAGCGAGGAGCAGAGGCCTGATCACAAGAGCCGACAATCTGAGGACACAGCAATGCTGAATAACAGTCTACACTGTGTCACTAGATCCTTATACAGGGGTATAATGAGGCCTCACTGTACAGGAGAGACCGGAGCGAGGAGCAGGGGCCTGATCACAAGAGCTGACAATCTGAGGAGACAGCAATGCTGAATAACAGTCTACACTGCGTCACTAGAGCCTGATACAGGGGTATAATGAGGCCTCACTGTACAGGAGAGACCGGAGAGAGGAGCAGGGGCCTGATCACAAGAGCTGACAATCTGAGGACACAGCAATGCTGAATAACAGTCTACACTGCGCCACTAGATCCTTATACAGGGGTATAATGAGGCCTCACTGTACAGGAGAGACCGGAGAGAGGAGCAGGGGCCTGATCACAAGAGCTGAAAATCTTAGGACACAGCAATGCTGAATAACAGTCTACACTGCGTCACTAGAGCCTGATACAGGGGTATAATGAGGCCTCACTGTACAGGAGAGACCGGAGAGAGGAGCAGGGGCCTGATCACAAGAGCTGACAATCTGAGGAGACAGCAATGCTGAATAACTGTCTACACTGCGTCACTAGAGCCTGATACAGGGGTATAATGAGGCCTCACTGTACAGGAGAGACCGGAGCGAGGAGCCGGGGCCTGATCACAAGAGCTGACAATCTGAGGACACAGCAATGCTGAATAACAGTCTACACTGCGTCACTAGATCCTTATACAGGGGTATAATGAGGCCTCACTGTACAGGAGAGACCGGAGCGAGGAACAGAGGCCTGATCACAAGAGCTGACAATCTGAGGAGACAGCAATGCTGAATAACAGTCTACACTGCGTCACTAGAGCCTGATACAGGGGTATAATGAGGCCTCACTGTACAGGAGAGACCGGAGCGAGGAGCAGGGGCCTGATCACAAGATCTGACAATCTGATTAAACAGCAATGCTGAATAACAGTCTACACTGCGTCACTAGATCCTTATACAGGGGTATAATGAGGCCTCACTGTACAGGAGAGACCGGAGAGAAGAGCAGAGGCCTGATCACAAGAGCTGACAAACTGAGGAAACAGCAATGCTGAATAACAGTCTACACTGCGTCACTAGATCCTTATACAGGGGTATAATGAGGCCTCACTGTACAGGAGAGACCGGAGCGAGGAGCAGAGGCCTGATCACAAGAGCTGACAATCTGGGGAAACAGCAATGCTGAATAACAGTCTACACTGCGTCACTAGATCCTTATACAGGGGTATAATGAGGCCTCACTGTACAGGAGAGACCGGAGCGAGAAGCAGAGGCCTGATCACAAGAGCTGACAATCTGAGGAAACAGCAATGCTGAATAACAGTCTACACTGCGTCACTAGATCCTTATACAGGGGTATAATGAGGCCTCACTGTACAGGAGAGACCGGAGAGAGGAGCAGGGGCCTGATCACAAGAGCTGACAATCTGAGGAAACAGCAATGCTGAATAACAGTCTACACTGCGTCACTAGATCCTTATACAGGGGTATAATGAGGCCTCACTGTACAGGAGAGACCGGAGCGAGGAGCAGGGGCCTGATCACAAGAGCTGACAATCTGAGGAGACAGCAATGCTGAATAACAGTCTACACTGCGTCACTAGATCCTTATACAGGGGTATAATGAGGCCTCACTGTACAGGAGAGACCGGAGTGAGGAGCAGGGGCCTGATCACAAGAGCTGACAATCTGAGGAGACAGCAATGCTGAATAACAGTCTACACTGCGTCACTAGAGCCTGATACAGGGGTGTAATGAGGCCTCACTGTACAGGAGAGACCGGAGCGAGGAGCAGGGGCCTGATCACAAGAGCTGACAATGTGAGGAGACAGCAATGCTGAATAACAGACTACACTGCGTCACTAGATCCTTATACAGGGGTATAATGAGGCCTCACTGTACAGGAGAGACCGGAGAGAGGAGCAGGGGCCTGATCACAAGAGCTGACAATCTGAGGAAACAGCAATGCTGAATAACAGTCTACACTGCGTCACTAGATCCTTATACAGGGGTATAATGAGGCCTCACTGTACAGGAGAGACCGGAGCGAGGAGCAGGGGCCTGATCACAAGAGCCGACAATCTGAGGACACAGCAATGCTGAATAACAGTCTACACTGTGTCACAAGATCCTTAAACAGGGGTATAATGAGGCCTCACTGTACAGGAGAGACCGGAGTGAGGAGCAGGGGCCTGATCACAAGAGCTGACAATCTGAGGAGACAGCAATGCTGAATAACAGTCTACACTGCGTCACTAGAGCCTGATACAGGGGTATAATGAGGCCTCACTGTACAGGAGAGACCGGAGCGAGGAGCAGGGGCCTGATCACAAGAGCTGACAATCTGAGGAGACAGCAATGCTGAATAACAGTCTACACTGCGTCACTAGATCCTTATACAGGGGTATAATGAGACCTCACTGTACAGGAGAGATCGGAGCGAGGAGCAGGGGCCTGATCACAAGAGCTGACAATCTGAGGAGACAGCAATGCTGAATAACAGTCTACACTGCGTCACTAGATCCTTATACAGGGGTATAATGAGACCTCACTGTACAGGAGAGACCGGAGTGAGGAGCAGGGGCCTGCTCACAAGAGCTGACAATCTGAGGAGACAGCAATGCTGAATAACAGTCTACACTGCGTCACTAGAGCCTGATACAGGGGTATAATGAGGCCTCACTGTACAGGAGAGACCGGAGCGAGGAGCAGGGGCCTGATCACAAGAGCTGACAATCTGAGGAGACAGCAATGCTGAATAACAGTCTACACTGCGTCACCAGATCCTTATACAGGGGTATAATGAGGCCTCACTGTACAGGAGAGACCGGAGCGAGGAGCAGGGGCCTGATCACAAGAGCTGACAATCTGAGGACACAGCAATGCTGAATAACAGTCTACACTGTGTCACTAGATCCTTATACAGGGGTATAATGAGGCCTCACTGTACAGGAGAGACCGGAGCGAGGAACAGGGGCCTGATCACAAGAGCTGACAATCTGAGGAGACAGCAATGCTGAATAACAGTCTACACTGCGTCACTAGATCCTTATACAGGGGTATAATGAGGCCTCACTGTACAGGAGAGACCGGAGCGAGGAGCAGGGGCCTGATCACAAGAGCTGACAATCTGAGGAGACAGCAATGCTGAATAACTGTCTACACTGCGTCACTAGAGCCTGATACAGGGGTATAATGAGACCTCACTGTACAGGAGAGACCGGAGCGAGGAACAGGGGCCTGATCACAAGAGCTGACAATCTGAGGAGACAGCAATGCTGAATAACAGTCTACACTGCGTCACTAGATCCTTATACAGGGGTATAATGAGGCCTCACTGTACAGGAGAGACCGGAGAGAGGAGCAGGGGCCTGATCACAAGAGCTGACAATCTGAGGAGACAGCAATGCTGAATAACTGTCTACACTGCGTCACTAGAGCCTGATACAGGGGTATAATGAGACCTCACTGTACAGGAGAGACCGGAGTGAGGAGCAGGGGCCTGATCACAAGAGCTGACAATCTGAGGAGACAGCAATGCTGAATAACAATCTACACTGCGTCACTAGATCCTTATACAGGGGAATAATGAGGCCTCACTGTACAGGAGAGACCGGAGTGAGGAGCAGGGGCCTGATCACAAGAGCTGACAATCTGAGGAGACAGCAATGCTGAATAACAATCTACACTGCATCACTAGATCCTTATACAGGGGAATAATGAGGCCTCACTGTACAGGAGAGACCGGAGTGAGGAGCAGGGGCCTGATCACAAGAGCTGACAATCTGAGGAGACAGCAATGCTGAATAACAGTCTACACTGCGTCACTAGATCCTTATACAGGGGTATAATGAGGCCTCACTGTACAGGAGAGACCGGAGAGAGGAGCAGGGGCCTGATCACAAGAGCTGACAATCTGAGGAGACAGCAATGCTGAATAACTGTCTACACTGCGTCACTAGAGCCTGATACAGGGGTATAATGAGGCCTCACTGTACAGGAGAGACCGGAGCGAGGAGCAGGGGCCTGATCACAAGAGCTGACAATCTGAGGAGACAGCAATGCTGAATAACAGTCTACACTGCATCACTAGATCCTTATACAGGGGAATAATGAGGCCTCACTGTACAGGAGAGACCGGAGAGAGGAGCAGGGGCCTGATCACAAGAGCTGACAATCTGAGGAGACAGCAATGCTGAATAACTGTCTACACTGCGTCACTAGATCCTTATACAGGGGTATAATGAGGCCTCACTGTACAGGAGAGACCGGAGCGAGGGGCGGGGCCTGATCACAAGAGCTGACAATCTGAGGAAACAGCAATTCTGAATAACAGTCTACACTGCGTCACTAGATCCTTATACAGGGGTATAATGAGGCCTCACTGTACAGGAGAGACCGGAGTGAGCAGCAGGGGCCTGATCACAAGAGCTGACAATCTGAGGAAACAGCAATGCTGAATAACAGTCTACACTGCGTCACTAGATCCTTATACAGGGGTATAATGAGGCCTCACTGTACAGGAGAGACTGGAGCGAGGAGCAGAGGCCTGATCACAAGAGCTGACAATCTGAGGAGACAGCAATGCTGAATAACAGTCTACACTGCGTCACTAGATCCTTATACAGGGGTATAATGAGGCCTCACTGTACAGGAGAGACCGGAGAGAGGAGCAGAGGCCTGATCACAAGAGCTGACAATCTGAGGAAACAGCAATGCTGAATAACAGTCTACACTGCGTCACTAGATCCTTATACAGGGGTATAATGAGGCCTCACTGTATGGGAGCGACCGGAGAGAGGAGCAGAGGCCTGATCACAAGAGCTGACAAACTGAGGAAACAGCAATGCTGAATAACAGTCTACACTGCGTCACTACATCCTTATACAGGGGTATAATGAGGCCTCACTGTACAGGAGAGACCGGAGCGAGGAGCAGGGGCCTGATCACAAGAGCTGACAATCTGAGGAAACAGCAATGCTGAATAACAGTCTACACTGCGTCACTAGATCCTTCTACAGGGGTATAATGAGGCCTCACTGTACAGGAGAGACTGGAGCGAGGAGCAGAGGCCTGATCACAAGAGCTGACAATCTGAGGAGACAGCAATGCTGAATAACAGTCTACACTGCGTCACTAGAGCCTGATACAGGGGTATAATGAGGCCTCACTGTACAGGAGAGACCGGAGCAAGGAGCAGGGGCCTGATCACAAGAGCTGACAATCTGAGGAAACAGCAATGCTGAATAACAGTCTACACTGCGTCACTAGATCCTTATACAGGGGTATAATGAGGCCTCACTGTACAGGAGAGACCGGAGAGAGGAGCAGAGGCCTGATCACAAGAGCTGACAATCTGAGGAAACAGCAATGCTGAATAACAGTCTACACTGCGTCACTAGATCCTTATACAGGGGTATAATGAGGCCTCACTGTACAGGAGAGACCGGAGCGAGGAGCAGAGGCCTGATCACAAGAGCTGACAAACTGAGGAAACAGCAATGCTGAATAACAGTCTACACTGCGTCACTAGATCCTTATACAGGGGTATAATGAGGCCTTACTGTACAGGAGAGACCGGAGCGAGAAGCAGAGGCCTGATCACAAGAGCTGACAATCTGAGGAAACAGCAATGCTGAATAACAGTCCACACTGCGTCACTAGATCCTTATACAGGGGTATAATGATGCCTCACTGTACAGGAGAGACCGGAGCGAGGAGCAGGGGCCTGATGACAAGACCTGACAATCTGAGGAGACAGCAATGCTGAATAACAGTCTACACTGCATCACTAGATCCTTATACAGGGGTATAATGAGGCCTCACTGTACAGGAGAGACCGGAGTGAGGAGCAGAGGCCTGATCACAAGAGCTGACAATCTGAGGAAACAGCAATGCTGAATAACAGTCTACACTGCGTCACTAGATCCTTATACAGGGGTATAATGAGGCCTCACTGTACAGGAGAGACCGGAGTGAGGAGCAGAGGCCTGATCACAAGAGCTGACAATCTGAGGAAACAGCAATGCTGAATAACAGTCTACACTGCGTCACTAGATCCTTATACAGGGGTATAATGAGGCTTCACTGTACAGGAGAGACCGGAGCGAGGAGCAGGGGCCTGATCACAAGACCTGACAATCTGAGGAGACAGCAATGCTGAATAACAGTCTACACTGTGTCACAAGATCCTTAAACAGGGGTATAATGAGGCCTCACTGTACACGAGAGACCGGAGCGAGGAGCAGAGGCCTGATCACAAGAGCCGACAATCTGAGGACACAGCAATGCTGAATAACAGTCTACACTGTGTCACTAGATCCTTATACAGGGGTATAATGAGGCCTCACTGTACAGGAGAGACCGGAGCGAGGAGCAGGGGCCTGATCACAAGAGCTGACAATCTGAGGAGACAGCAATGCTGAATAACAGTCTACACTGCGTCACTAGAGCCTGATACAGGGGTATAATGAGGCCTCACTGTACAGGAGAGACCGGAGAGAGGAGCAGGGGCCTGATCACAAGAGCTGACAATCTGAGGACACAGCAATGCTGAATAACAGTCTACACTGCGCCACTAGATCCTTATACAGGGGTATAATGAGGCCTCACTGTACAGGAGAGACCGGAGAGAGGAGCAGGGGCCTGATCACAAGAGCTGAAAATCTTAGGACACAGCAATGCTGAATAACAGTCTACACTGCGTCACTAGAGCCTGATACAGGGGTATAATGAGGCCTCACTGTACAGGAGAGACCGGAGAGAGGAGCAGGGGCCTGATCACAAGAGCTGACAATCTGAGGAGACAGCAATGCTGAATAACTGTCTACACTGCGTCACTAGAGCCTGATACAGGGGTATAATGAGGCCTCACTGTACAGGAGAGACCGGAGCGAGGAGCCGGGGCCTGATCACAAGAGCTGACAATCTGAGGACACAGCAATGCTGAATAACAGTCTACACTGCGTCACTAGATCCTTATACAGGGGTATAATGAGGCCTCACTGTACAGGAGAGACCGGAGCGAGGAACAGAGGCCTGATCACAAGAGCTGACAATCTGAGGAGACAGCAATGCTGAATAACAGTCTACACTGCGTCACTAGAGCCTGATACAGGGGTATAATGAGGCCTCACTGTACAGGAGAGACCGGAGCGAGGAGCAGGGGCCTGATCACAAGATCTGACAATCTGATTAAACAGCAATGCTGAATAACAGTCTACACTGCGTCACTAGATCCTTATACAGGGGTATAATGAGGCCTCACTGTACAGGAGAGACCGGAGAGAAGAGCAGAGGCCTGATCACAAGAGCTGACAAACTGAGGAAACAGCAATGCTGAATAACAGTCTACACTGCGTCACTAGATCCTTATACAGGGGTATAATGAGGCCTCACTGTACAGGAGAGACCGGAGCGAGGAGCAGAGGCCTGATCACAAGAGCTGACAATCTGGGGAAACAGCAATGCTGAATAACAGTCTACACTGCGTCACTAGATCCTTATACAGGGGTATAATGAGGCCTCACTGTACAGGAGAGACCGGAGCGAGAAGCAGAGGCCTGATCACAAGAGCTGACAATCTGAGGAAACAGCAATGCTGAATAACAGTCTACACTGCGTCACTAGATCCTTATACAGGGGTATAATGAGGCCTCACTGTACAGGAGAGACCGGAGAGAGGAGCAGGGGCCTGATCACAAGAGCTGACAATCTGAGGAAACAGCAATGCTGAATAACAGTCTACACTGCGTCACTAGATCCTTATACAGGGGTATAATGAGGCCTCACTGTACAGGAGAGACCGGAGCGAGGAGCAGGGGCCTGATCTCAAGACCTGACAATCTGAGGAGACAGCAATGCTGAATAACAGTCTACACTGCGTCACTAGATCCTTATACAGGGGTATAATGAGGCCTCACTGTACAGGAGAGACCGGAGTGAGGAGCAGAGGCCTGATCACAAGAGCTGACAAACTGAGGAAACAGCAATGCTGAATAACAGTCTACACTGCGTCACTAGATCCTTATACAGGGGTATAATGAGGCCTCACTGTACAAGAGAGACCGGAGCGAGGAGCAGGGGGCCTGATCACAAGAGCTGACAATCTGAGGAGACAGCAATGCTGAATAACAGTCTACACTGCGTCACTAGATCCTTATACAGGGGTATAATGAGGCCTCACTGTACAGGAGAGACCGGAGCGAGGAGCAGAGGCCTGATCACAAGAGCCGACAATCTGAGGACACAGCAATGCTGAATAACAGTCTACACTGTGTCACAAGATCCTTATACAGGGGTATAATGAGGCCTCACTGTACAGGAGAGACCGGAGCGAGGAGCAGAGGCCTGATCACAAGAGCCGACAATCTGAGGACACAGCAATGCTGAATAACAGTCTATACTGTGTCACTAGATCCTTATACAGGGGTATAATGAGGCCTCACTGTACAGGAGAGACCGGAGCGAGGAGCAGGGGCCTGATCACAAGAGCTGACAATCTGAGGAGACAGCAATGCTGAATTACAGTCTACACTGCGTCACTAGATCCTTATACAGGGGTATAATGAGGCCTCACTGTACAGGAGAGACCGGAGCGAGGAGCAGAGGCCTGATCACAAGAGCCGACAATCTGAGGACACAGCAATGCTGAATAACAGTCTATACTGTGTCACTAGATCCTTATACAGGGGCATAATGAGGCCTCACTGTACAGGAGAGACCGGAGCGAGGAGCAGGGGCCTGATCACAAGAGCTGACAATCTGAGGAGACAGCAATGCTGAATAACAGTCTACACTGCGTCACTAGAGCCTGATACAGGGGTATAATGAGGCCTCACTGTACAGGAGAGACCGGAGAGAGGAGCAGGGGCCTGATCACAAGAGCTGACAATCTGAGGAGACAGCAATGCTGAATAACTGTCTACACTGCGTCACTAGAGCCTGATACAGGGGTATAATGAGGCCTCACTGTACAGGAGAGACCGGAGAGAGGAGCAGGGGCCTGATCACAAGAGCTGACAATCTGAGGAAACAGCAATGCTGAATAATAGTCTACACTGCGTCACTAGATCCTTATACAGGGGTATAATGAGGCCTCACTGTACAGGAGAGACCGGAGCGAGGAGCCGGGGCCTGATCACAAGAGCTGACAATCTGAGGAAACAGCAATGCTGAATAACAGTCTACACTGCGTCACTAGATCCTTATACAGGGGTATAATGAGGCCTCACTGTACAGGAGAGACCGGAGTGAGGGGCGGGGCCTGATCACAAGAGCTGACAATCTGAGGAGACAGCAATGCTGAATAACTGTCTACACTGCGTCACTAGAGCCTGATACAGGGGTATAATGAGGCCTCACTGTACAGGAGAGACCGGAGAGAGGAGCAGGGGCCTGATCACAAGAGCTGACAATCTGAGGAAACAGCAATGCTGAATAACAGTCTACACTGCGTCACTAGATCCTTATACAGGGGTATAATGAGGCCTCACTGTACAGGAGAGACCGGAGCGAGGAGCCGGGGCCTGATCACAAGAGCTGACAATCTGAGGAAACAGCAATGCTGAATAACAGTCTACACTGCGTCACTAGATCCTTATACAGGGGTATAATGAGGCCTCACTGTACAGGAGAGACCGGAGAGAGGAGCAGGGGCCTGATCACAAGAGCTGACAATCTGAGGAAACAGCAATGCTGAATAACAGTCTACACTGCGTCACTAGATCCTTATACAGGGGTATAATGAGGCCTCACTGTACAGGAGAGACCGGAGCGAGGGGCGGGGCCTGATCACAAGAGCTGACAATCTGAGGAAACAGCAATTCTGAATAACAGTCTACACTGCGTCACTAGATCCTTATACAGGGGTATAATGAGGCCTCACTGTACAGGAGAGACCGGAGCGAGGAGCAGAGGCCTGATCACAAGAGCTGACAATCTGAGGAAACAGCAATGCTGAATAACAGTCTACACTGCGTCACTAGATCCTTATACAGGGGTATAATGAGGCCTCACTGTACAGGAGAGACCGGAGCGAGGGGCGGGGCCTGATCACAAGAGCTGACAATCTGAGGAAACAGCAATTCTGAATAACAGTCTACACTGCGTCACTAGATCCTTATACAGGGGTATAATGAGGCCTCACTGTACAGGAGAGACCGGAGCGAGGAGCAGAGGCCTGATCACAAGAGCTGACAATCTGAGGACACAGCAATGCTGAATAACAGTCTACACTGCTTCACTAGATCCTTATACAGGGGTATAATGAGGCCTCACTGTACAGGAGGGACCGGAGCGAGGAGCAGAGGCCTGATCACAAGAGCTGACAATCTGAGGAAACAGCAATGCTGAATAACAGTCTACACTGCGTCACTAGATCCTTATACAGGGGTATAATGAGGCCTCACTGTACAGGAGAGACCGGAGCGAGGAGCAGGGGCCTGATCACAAGAGCTGACAATCTGAGGACACAGCAATGCTGAATAACAGTCTACACTGCGTCACTAGATCCTTATACAGGGGTATAATGAGGCCTCACTGTACAGGAGAGACCGGAGTGAGCAGCAGGGGCCTGATCACAAGAGCTGACAATCTGAGGAGACAGCAATGCTGAATAACAGTCTACATTGCGTCACTAGATCCTTATACAGGGGTGTAATGAGGCCTCACTGTACAGGAGAGACCGGAGCGAGGAGCGGGGGCCTGATCACAAGAGCTGACAATCTGAGGACACAGCAATGCTGAATAATAGTCTACACTGCGTCACTAGATCCTTATACAGGGGTATAATGAGGCCTCACTGTACAGGAGAGACCGGAGCGAGGAGCAGGGGCCTGATCACAAGAGCTGACAATCTGAGGACACAGCAATGCTGAATAATAGTCTACACTGCGTCACTAGATCCTTATACAGGGGTATAATGAGGCCTCACTGTACAGGAGAGACTGGAGCGAGGAGCAGGGGCCTGATCACAAGAGCTGACAATCTGAGGAGACAGCAATGCTGAATAACAGTCTACACTGCGTCACTAGATCCTTATACAGGGGTATAATGAGGCCTCACTGTACAGGAGAGACCGGAGCGAGGAGCAGGGGCCTGATCACAAGAGCTGACAATCTGAGGACACAGCAATGCTGAATAATAGTCTACACTGCGTCACTAGATCCTTATACAGGGGTATAATGAGGCCTCACTGTACAGGAGAGACCGGAGCGAGAAGCAGAGGACTGATCACAAGAGCTGACAATTTGAGGACACAGCAATGCTGAATAACAGTCTACACTGCGTCACTAGATCCTTATACAGGGGTATAATGAGGCCTCACTGTACAGGAGAGACCGGAGCGAGGAGCAGGGGCCTGATCACAAGAGCTGACAATCTGAGGACACAGCAATGCTGAATAATAGTCTACACTGCGTCACTAGATCCTTATACAGGGGTATAATGAGGCCTCACTGTACAGGAGAGACCGGAGCGAGGAGCAGGGGCCTGATCACAAGAGCTGACAATCTGAGGAGACAGCAATGCTGAATAACAGTCTACACTGCGTCACTAGCTCCTTATACAGGGGTATAATGAGGCCTCGCTGTACAGGAGAGACCGGAGCGAGAAGCAGAGGACTGATCACAAGAGCTGACAATTTGAGGACACAGCAATGCTGAATAACAGTCTACACTGCGTCACTAGATCCTTATACAGGGGTATAATGAGGCCTCACTGTACAGGAGAGACCGGAGCGAGGAGCAGAGGCCTGATCACAAGAGCTGACAATCTGAGGAGACAGCAATGCTGAATAACAGTCTACACTGCGTCACTAGAGCCTGATACAGGGGTATAATGAGGCCTCACTGTACAGGAGAGACCGGAGCGAGGAGCAGGGGCCTGATCACAAGAGCTGACAATCTGAGGAAACAGCAATGCTGAATAACAGTCTACACTGCGTCACTAGATCCTTATACAGGGGTATAATGAGTCCTCACTGTACAGGAGAGACCGGAGAGAGGAGCAGAGGCCTTATCACAAGAGCTGACAATCTGAGGAAACAGCAATGCTGAATAACAGTCTACACTGCGTCACTAGATCCTTATACAGGGGTATAATGAGGCCTCACTGTATGGGAGAGACCGGAGAGAGGAGCAGAGGCCTGATCACAAGAGCTGACAAACTGAGGAAACAGCAATGCTGAATAACAGTCTACACTGCGTCACTAGATCCTTATACAGGGGTATAATGAGGCCTTACTGTACAGGAGAGACCGGAGCGAGAAGCAGAGGCCTGATCACAAGAGCTGACAATCTGAGGAAACAGCAATGCTGAATAACAGTCTACACTGCGTCACTAGATCCTTATACAGGGGTATAATGAGGCCTCACTGTACAGGAGAGACCGGAGAGAGGAGCAGGGGCCTGATCACAAGAGCTGACAATCTGAGGAAACAGCAATGCTGAATAACAGTCTACACTGCGTCACTAGATCCTTATACAGGGGTATAATGAGGCCTCACTGTACAGGAGAGACCGGAGCGAGGAGCAGGGGCCTGATCACAAGAGCTGACAATCTGAGGAGACAGCAATGCTGAATAACAGTCTACACTGCGTCACTAGATCCTTATACAGGGGTATAATGAGGCCTCACTGTACAGGAGAGACCGGAGCGAGGAGCAGGGGCCTGATCACAAGAGCTGACAATCTGAGGAGACAGCAATGCTGAATAACAGTCTACACTGCATCACTAGATACTTATACAGGGGTATAATGAGGCCTCACTGTACAGGAGAGACCGTAGCGAGGAGCAGGGGCCTGATCACAAGAGCTGACAATCTGAGGAGACAGCAATGCTGAATAACAGTCTACATTGCATCACTAGATCCTTATACAGGGGTATAATGAGGCCTCACTGTACAGGAGACACCGGAGCGAGGAGCAGGGGCCTGATCACAAGAGCTGACAATCTGAGGACACAGCAATGCTGAATAACAGTCTACACTGCGTCACTAGATCCTTATACAGGGGTATAATGAGGCCTCACTGTACAGGAGAGACCGGAGCGAGGAGCAGGGGCCTGATCACAAGAGCTGACAATCTGAGGAGACAGCAATGCTGAATAACAGTCTACACTGCGTCACTAGATCCTTATACAGGGGTATAATGAGGCCTCACTGTACAGGAGAGACCGGAGCGAGGAGCAGAGGCCTGATCACAAGAGCTGACAATCTGAGGAAACAGCAATGCTGAATAACAGTCTACACTGCCTCACTAGAGCCTGATACAGGGGTATAATGAGGCCTCACTGTACAGGAGAGACCGGAGAGAGGAGCAGGGGCCTGATCACAAGAGCTGACAATCTGAGGAAGCAGCAATGCTGAATAACAGTCTACACTGCGTCACTACATCCTTATACAGGGGTATAATGAGGCCTCACTGTACAGGAGAGACCGGAGGGAGGAGCAGAGGCCTGATCACAAGAGCTGACAATCTGAGGAGACAGCAATGCTGAATAGCAGTCTACACTGCGTCACTAGATCCTTATACAGGGGTATAATGAGGCCTCACTGTACAGGAGAGACCGGAGCGAGGAGCAGGGGCCTGATCACAAGAGCTGACAATCTGAGGAGACAGCAATGCTGAATAGCAGTCTACACTGCGTCACTAGATCCTTATACAGGGGTATAATGAGGCCTCACTGTACAGG
Source organism: Dendrobates tinctorius (assembly GCF_039654945.1). Lineage (NCBI taxonomy): Eukaryota > Metazoa > Chordata > Amphibia > Anura > Dendrobatidae > Dendrobates > Dendrobates tinctorius. The sequence continues at coordinate 769,212 of NW_027362046.1, forward strand.
AGAGACCGGAGCGAGGAGCAGGGGCCTGATCACAAGAGCTGACAATCTGAGGAAGCAGCAATGCTGAATAACAGTCTACACTGCGTCACTACATCCTTATACAGGGGTATAATGAGGCCTCACTGTACAGGAGAGACCGGAGGGAGGAGCAGGGGCCTGATCACAAGAGCTGACAATCTGAGGACACAGCAATGCTGAATAACAGTCTACACTGCGTCACTAGCTCCTTATACAGGTTCCAGTTCTGGCTGAGGGGATCTTCTCAATTATAACTAATCTATGGAGCTGATGAGCAAGAAAGTCAGAAGCCAGAATCATGTGATGGATAATCGGTAAATCGCTGTCATTTCTGGGCTTGTAGATAAATCCCGTCACACCCTATACATCTCCCTTTACTATTGGTGGAAGAGCTGTAATGCTTGGACAGCTCCTAATCTGAGGGGTTCACTAATTATTTTGGACCTGCTTGTATTATATAGAATAAAGACTCCATAATGAATAAATAATACATGAGAAATAGATGATAGAAGAGAATGAAGGACACAACAAGAGATGACATAGAGCCGACTTACCGCTCTCTCCACCGTCTGCAACTCTCAGATGGAATGTTGGCTCTGCAGCTCCATACACAATGTGTGTGATGTCATAAGGCAAGGGGGCGGAGCCAGAAACCTCAACATTCCGTGACATCAGCAGCAGGAGCAGCAGTTATTTAAAGAGACCAGAGCAGGCCACACAACCCATTCATTACCATATAAATGAAATTGACTCTAATTATCCATCTTGACCTCTTAAAACTTTCAAAAAATGCCACAATGTCATTATTACCATACATTGTAATTCCGGAGTAGTTTCCACTGATATGAACAGTGATAAATCAACAATAATAACCCATATATCCCAGTATTACAGAAGATTAGATGATATGGATGGTTGGATGTGGAGGTGGACATGCTACTGTAGGATAAATGGCCAGTAAATAGGGGAGGACACTATAGACAATGTCACTATATACCGGGATTGGGCTATTAATTTTCCCAAGGGGTTATATGAGAGACCATAACATATTAATTATTACTTTATATTAATAATAATTGTATAACTTAATATTGAGTAGAATTAAATATGCTGACACCCCCTACATACCATATGAACCCATATACAGCCCCCCTTTAAACCTCTATATACTGTAAGAGCTCACACCTAGCTTCCTACATACAGTATGAGCCCTTACATAGCCCCTCCACATACATTGTAAGAACCCACCTGACCTCTCTACATATAGTATGAGCCCCCACATATCCTCTCTATATTCAATATCAGCCCTCACATAGCGCTTTGTATATACAGTCATAAGTTAAAGTTTGGGCACCCCTATTAATGTTAGCCTTTTTTCTTTATAACAATTTTGGTTTTTGCAACAGCTATTTCAGTTTCATATATCTAATACCTGATGGACTCAGTTATATTTCTGGATTCAAATGAGGTTTATTGTACTAACAGAAAATGTGCAATCTGCATTTAAACAAAATTTGACCTGTGCAAAAGTATGGGCACCTCAACATAAAAGTGACATTAATATTTCGTAGATCCTCCTTTTGCAAAAGTAACAGCCTCTAGTCCCTTCCTGTAGCTATTAATGAGATCCTGGATGAAGGTATTTGTGACCATTCCTGCTTACAAAACAATTCCAGTTCAGTTAAGTTTGATGGTCGCCGAGCATGGACAGCCCGCTTCAAATCATCCCACAGATGTTCAATGATATTCAGGTCTGGGGACTGGGATGGTCATTCCAGAACATTGTAATTGTTCAACTGCATGAATGCCTGAGTAGATTTGGAGCAGTGTTTTGGATCATTGTCTTGCTGAAATATCCATCCCCTGCGTAACTTCAACTTCGTCACTGATTCTTGCACATTATTGTCAAGAATCTGCTGATACTGAGTTGAATCCATGTGACCCTCAACTTTAACAAGATTCCCGGTGCCGGCATTGGCCACACAGCCCCAAAGCATGATGGAACCTCCACCAAATTTTACTGTGGGTAGCAAGTGTTTTCCTTGGAATGCTGTGTTTTTTAGCCTCCATGCATAACGCCTTTTTGTATGACCAAACAACTCAATCTTTGTTTCATCAGTCCACAGGACCTTCTTCCAAAATGTAACTGGCTTGTCCAAATGTGCTTTTGCATACCTCAGGCAACTCTGTTTGTGGCGTGCTTGCAGAAACGGCTTCTTTCACATCACTCTCCCATACAGCTTCTCCTTGTGCAAAGTGCGCTGTATCGTTGACCGATGCACAGTGACACCATCTGCAGCAAGATGATGCTGCAGGTCTTTGGAGGTGGTCTGTGGATTGTCCTTGACTGTTCTCACCATTCTTCTTCTCTGCCTTTCTGATATTTTTCTTTGCCTGCCACTTCTGGGCTTAACAAGAACTGTACCTGTGTTCTTCCATTTCCTTACTATGTTCCTCACAGTGGAAACTGACAGGTTAAATCTCTGAGACAACTTTTTGTGTCCTTCCCCTGAAAAGCTATGTTGAATAATCTTTGTTTTCAGATCATTTGAGAGTTGTTTTGAGGAGCCCATGATGCCACTCTTAATAGGAGAATCAAATAGGAGAACTACTTGCAAGTGGCCACCTTAAATACCTTTTCTCATGATTTGATACACCTGGCTATGAAGTTCAAAGCTCAATGAGGTTACAAAACCAATTTAGTGCTTCAGGAAGTCAGTAAAAAGTAGTTAGGAGTGTTCAAATCAAGGAAATGATAAGGGGGCCCATACTTTTGCACCTGTCAAATTTTTTTTAAATGCAGATTGCACATTTTCTGTTAGTACAATAAACCTCATTTGAATCCAGAAATATAACTGAGTCCATCAGTTATTAGATATATGAAACTGAAATAGCTGTTGCAAAAAACAAAATTGTTATAAAGAAAAAAGGTTAACATTAATAGGGGTGCCCAAACTTTAACATATGACTGTAGTATGAGACCAACGCTAACCAAAAAAAGGGTACACTAATGTCAATAATAATCCCAAATAGAGTACAACACCTAGCCTATAAACTAATGAAGCCAAAAGACACGGAGAAAAAGAAAAGGCAAATAACACGGTATACACCTCCGTATATACAAAAGTGAAAAAATCTTTATTTCATCATGGACATGGTAACATTATTATTATTATTATTATTATTATTATTATTATTATTTATTGTTATAGCGCCATTTATTCCATGGCGCTTTACATGTAAGGAGGGGTATACATAAAAACAAGTACCATAATGTTGAACAATACAAGTCATAACTGGTACAGGAGGAGAGAGGCCTCTGCCCGCGAAGGCTCACAATCTACAAGGGATAGGTGAAAATACAGTAGGCGAGGGTAGAGCTGGTCATGCAGCGGTTTGGTCGATCGGTGGTTACTGCAGGTTATAGGCTTGTCGGAAGAGGTGGGTCTTCAGGCTCTTTTTGAAGGTTTCGATGGTAGGTGAGAGTCTGATATGTTGTGGTAGAGAGTTCCAGAGTAGGGGTGATGCACGAGAGAAATCTTGTATGCGATTGTGGGAAGAGGAGATAAGAGGGGAGTAGAGAAGGAGATCTTGTGAGGATCGGAGGTTACGTGCAGGAAAGTACCGGGAGACGAGGTCACAGATGTATGGAGGAGACAGGTTTGGATGGCTTTGTATGTCATGGTTAGGGTTTTGTACTGGAGTCTCTGGGCAATGAGGAGCCAGTGAAGGGATTGACAGAGGGGAGAAGCTGGGGAATAGCGGGGGGACAGGTGTATTAGTCGGGCAGCGGAGTTTAGAATAGATTGGAGGGGTGCGAGAGTGTTCGAGGGGAGGCCACTGAGCAGGAGGTTGCAGTAGCCAAGGCGAGAGATAATGAGGGCATGGACTAGGGTTTTTGCAGATTTTTGGTTGAGGAATGAACGGATTCGTGAAATATTTTTGAGTTGAAGTCGGCAGGAAGAGGAAAGTGCTTGGATATGTGGTTTGAAGGAGAGATCAGCATCAAGGATTACCCCGAGGCAGCGAGCTTGTGGGACTGGGGAGAGTGGGCAGCCATTTACTGTAATGGATAGGTTCGTTGGGGCGGTCACGTGAGATGGGGGAAAGATGATGAATTCTGTTTAGTCTATGTTAAGTTTCAGAAATCTGGTAGAGAAGAAGGATGAAATAGTGGACAGACATTGAGGGATTCTGGTTAGCAGGGAGGTGATATCTGGTCCAGAGATGTAGATCTGTGTGTCATCAGCATAGAGATGATACTGAAAGCCATGAGATTCTATAAGCTGTCCCAGGCCAAAGGTGTAAATGGAGAAGAGCAGGGGTCCTAGGACTGAACCTTGTGGGACTCCGACAGATAGGGGGTGAGGTGAGGAGGTGGTGTGTGAGTGATGAGAGGGTCTGTAATAGTAGGGAATGGTCCACTGTGTCAAAGGCAGCCGACAGGTCCAGGAGGAGGAGGACAGAGTAGTGTCGCTTTCTCTTGGCGGTTAAGAGGTCATTGGTGACCTTAGTAAGGGCAGTTTCGGTGGAGTGGTGTGACCGGAAGCCAGATTGTAAGCGGTCGAAGAGGGAGCAAGAAGAGAGATGGGAGGACAGTTCAAGGTAGACGTGTTGTTCCAGTAGCTTGGAGGCATAGGGGAGAAGTGATATAAGGCGATAGCTAGATACAGAGGATGGGTCAAGAGAGGGCTTTTTGAAAATAGGTGTGATTGAGGCATGTTTAAAGCTTGAGGTGAAAACACCAGTTGTTAGTGATAGGTTGAAGAGATGGGTTAGGGTTGGGATGAAGACTGTGGTGAGGTTTGGGATGAAGTGGGAAGGGATCGTGTCAAGTGCACAAGTGGTGAGATGTGATCTTGAGAGTATAGTGGAGAGTCGATCTTCTGTAATGGTGGAGAAGTTGGTTTTGGAGGTGGAGGGCTGGGAAGTCAGGAGAAGGGGCTCTGGGGGTTGTTGACCAAAACTGTCTCTGATGTTATCAATCTTCTGCTTGAAAAATGAGATAAAGTCTTCAGCTGAGATGAGTGGGGAGGGAGGAGGTGCTGGGGGACGGAGGAGAGAATTGAAGGTGTTGAATAACTGTTTAGGGTTGTGAGACAGGGTGGATATGAGCGATGAGAAGTAGGTTTGTTTAGCTGTGGCGAGTGTGGTCTTGAAAGTAGTGAGAGACTGTTTGAATGCGATGAAGTGCTCGTTGGAGTGGGATCTTTTCCATCTGCGCTCAGCAGCCCTGGAAGCTCGCCTCAGTTCTTTGGTCAGGCTGGTGTGCCAGGGCTGTCTGTTGATTTTGCGAGCTTTGGTTTGTGTAAGTGGGGCAGCAGATTCCAAAGCTACAGCTATTGTGGTGTTATATAGAGCAGCAACGTCATCCGCATTGTGTAAGGAACTTATATCTGTGAGAGGGAGGAGGGATTCAGAGAATGAGTGTAGGTCAAGGTGTTTACGATTTCTGCGAGGGTGTGAAAGTTTGTGGGGTGGGGATTGTAGACATGGAGTGGAGAGGGAAGAGAATGTGAGAAGGTTGTGGTCAGAGAGAGGAAGAGGTGAATTAGAGAGGTTAGATAGGGAGCAGAGGCGGGTGAAGATGAGGTCCAGTGTGTGGCCATCTTTGTGGGTGGCTGTAGAAGACCATTGAGTGAGGCCGAAGGAGGAAGTGAGAGATAGAAGTTTAGTGGAAGCTGAGAGGGAAGTGTCAATGGGGATGTTGAAGTCGCCCATAATGATAGTAGGGATGTCCGCGGAAAGGAAATGAAGTAGCCAGGTGGTGAAGTGGTCAAAGAAGGTGGTGGCAGGCCCTGGGGGCCGGTAGATGACAGCCAGTTGGAGGTTGGAGGGGGAGTAGATGCGCACAGAGTGCACCTCAAAGGGAGGGAGGGTAACAGAGGGTGGCAGTGGGATTGGGGTGAAGGAGCAGGTATCTGACAGGAGAAGACCAACTCCTCCGCAATGTTTGCTGGTGGGGCGGGGGGTGTGAGAAAGGTGGAAGCCACCATATGAAAGTGCAGCAGGAGAGGCTGTGTCAGAAGGGGTGAGCCAGGTATCGGTGATGGCGAGGAAGGAAAGTTTGGTAGTAACAAAAAGATCATGGATGTAGGAAAGCTTGTTGCAGACAGAGCGAGCGTTCCACAGAGCTCCTGTTAGTGGGACTGGGAAAGCGGGGGGCTGGGTGAATGGGTATAAGGTTGGAGAGGTTACGGAAGGTAGTGATAGAGCGTGGATGGGAGGTAGAAATGACTGTGGGAATGTGGTGAGGAGGACCAGGATTTGGAGAGATATCACCAGCAGTGAGAAGGAGCAGAGAAAGTGTTAGCAGGTGGGAGCAGGAGAGGGCATGAGGGGGCTGTCTGTGTTTGGAGACAGAGGATTGTATGTTAAGGAACAGTTTTGAGGAGGAAGCGAGGTGGATGGGGAGGATGGAAGAAGAGATGAACAGTTCCTTACTAGGAGTAGGGATTAGGGGAATTAGCAGAAAGTGAAGGATTATTGGGGTGAAAATGAAAACAAACAGAAACATTGTTTACAGTGACTGTGTACAGTTACCTTCAGTTCCCTTCTGGTTCAATTCTGGTTTTAATTCTAAAATTTATCTTCACACTTCTAGGACACACTTATAGGAATCACTGCAGACTGACGTCTATGCAGACTTGAGCTATGCAATATATGTACAACTAAGTGCAGTCAGGTGTGAAGCAGAGAGGAGTGGTCTCTGCTCATCTTGGTCGCACCATTAAGAGTGGACCAGATGCATATGATCAAGCCAGAGTAAACAAGGTCATAAATAACTCTGGGGTAAGCTGGGGTTAGCTGAAAGGCGTACCATGTGAATGCTAGGTGCAGAGGCAAGTCTATGTGCAAAGCTGGGTGATGGACTATGTGCTCTTCATAGACAGACAGCAGGAGAGCAGGAGAGCTGGGTGGATGAACATACCTGTCGGAAGAATAGAGATGCTTGTTAGAGTGCGGTGGTGGCAGGTAGCAGGGCACAGTCTGCAATGTTTTAAAAACATTTAAAATACACAACAAACCAATAGCCCAAAACTCCCCAAAAGGCCCATAAGCCTTAAATACAACCCATGTAATGGGTGAATGGCAGCCCCCCAGCATATGCAGAAAGAAAATACATGTGTCATACGGTGATAATGATAAATGAACCTATAACTACAAATATAGACAGAATGGGTGATGGTACATGCAGGATGCGACTAATCAACATCATTTGCCATTGCACAGGTATAAACAGTCAAAAAATAGAGACTCCCACATATACCAAAGCATGTATGCAAAGAAGTCACCCTAAAATAGTTGTGACAATACAGATGACGTCAAAAAATGGGCATAACTGACTGAGAATGCTATAATGAAATAAAAGTATGATCACCCAAAATGAGAAAGCCAGACACTGACATGGGGGCGGCAAGAAGTCCGGAGGGGGACAAGAAGGGAGAGTGGGAGGAGGCCCCACGCGTATCGCCGCTTCGTCAGTCAGTTGTGACTAAATCCAGCAACTGTTGACTACTGGTGACAGATACATAAGAAAAGAAAGAAGCGCATCACAGAAGAATATAAAATAAAATTCAAGTCACCTTTATTCCATCCAGGTTAAAAATTAGAACATTCATGGTACAAGGTTATTTTACAACTAAGGTCTTCAGCCAGAAACGCGTCAGAATGAACATGTTTTTAATCTTGTACCATGGATGTTCTAATATTTAATCTGGAAGGAATAAATACTTGAATTCACATTCTGCTCTGCCCTCCAGTTCTTTAGAAGGAACATGAAGCAATTTGACAGCCTTTTAGGCAGATAGGTCCAAGTTGCCATCTCCTAGTCTGTGGTTAGGCTAGCTCTGCCCCGTAGGCACCACTAGGGACTGCGGTGCCAAGAGATCTATTCTGTACAAGAACCGTCAGGGTCAGTTGCAGCTATTTAGTGTATAACCTATTTCCCAAGTGAGTTACCACACAGGCATAACACCCCGATTTGCCTGAGCGACTTGTGAAGGAACGCCTCATGTGCGCACATTTCCACAAGACAGCTACAGCTGCCGCTGATCTAGCAGTGCTTCAGCAGCTCTTGCAAGTGCCAGTTCACACACTGGTGTGCGACGTGACCATACTCTGGAACCCCACATTACATATGTTGGTAAGTGTTTGTGAGCAGCAGAGGGCAGTAGTTGAATACGAGCTACAACGTGCCGGTCAGTATTCCAATCAGTCTCCGCACATAACAACTGACAAGTTGGCATTACCAATTACCATCGATTACCAATATGCAACACTACAGAGAGAGGTTGAGCTTTGTCCTGGGTAACTGTATCCCTGTAGGGACTTGTTATTAACACTATTATTTAGTCCTCTATCTCTTAAATCTGTGTAGTTATATCCTGTAAGTGAATGGTCACTGATACATTGTCTTTAAATCTGGATAATTGTATCCCATTGGCCAGATAAATACCTTATATTCCAGGACCTGGGAAATTGTATCCCAGTAGTGATAGCTCCACTGCTTTATACAGTATACCTATCCTGCTGGCTAATGGTCTGGCTAAATTTATCCCTCTACTGTCAGCAACTATTGTATTTCTAATTGCACTTTAATCTTATTATTATATAATTTATCAATAAAGGTTATATTTTAGTAGACTTTAGTTAGGGTTTATTTGCTGTCTCAGATTTTTCCCTCTCCCCATATTGTATACGCATACATCTCTTCCTTGCCCCCCAAGCTGTGTATTCAAATCTACCCAACCCCATTACAATAAATCGTCAGTTTCTTCAGTTCCATTGGAGCACTTAGCACCGATGCTGTTTGCGCCTCTGAGGCGCCGTCGAATGACGTCAACAGGGTGATCACATGACTTGATCACGCTGCTGACATCGCCATATCCCGGTGGTCAGGACTTCAATTGTGCTCAGTCTGTCTGAAAAATGCAAGTACAATTGATCACTGGGATCCGGCGCACTTCATCTTCTCTGAGCTTGACATCCGTCTCAGAGAACAGCCGACTCATAGTCTGCCTGGCCCATAATGCAACCTCCGGGAAATCTCCTCGGACCGCCGGATGAGGCGGCTCAACAGTGTTCCCTTGCCAGCTGAACCGGGGGCAGATACCCCTCCTGCCCTCCCCTAGACATGCCTCTGGGTTAAGGCTAAATACCTGAAGCAGTTGCTGTTTTCTATAAAATTTATAAAAAGCAGTACATTATAGTAATGCATTATTTGCAGTATATTTTTTACTTTTTAGTTATATTTGTGTTTTTTGCTTTTTGTTTTCTATGCCCTAAAACTGTCTATTATCATTGAAAACCATTATTAATGTGAAAAAAAAGATACACTTTTGTTTAACAAAACGTTCTCGAACGGAAACTCGAACAGCCGAATTTTAATCAAAGTGTTGTAGTTCGACGAACGGATCTAACACCGCCCAAAACAGCTAGAATTTGAACTTGGCCAACAGTTGCACTCAAACACCACTCATCTGTAATCAGGAGGCAGACTCGGACGGTCTCAGGCACAGTATGGATTCGACAAGATTGCAGAAAGTTGAGAAAGGGTACAGTATCTCCGGATAACAGGTATATATAGCATAGTTTAAACATTTTAATCTCCGTGTTTATTTCCGGAGTACGACAAAGACACTCACAGCCTCAGTATGGATTAGACAACAATCTAAAAAGTAGAAAAAAGGACCGTGTTTTTTTCTTTGAATGCCTCTTTTTTTCTCCTGTAAACTCTATGTTGATGCCTTTGCCCAAAAAGCTCTACTTTTCTCTCATCTGACCAGAGAACATTCTTCCAAAACGTTTTAGGCTTTTTCAGGTAAGTTTTGGCAAACTCCAGCCTGGCTTTTTTATGTCTCGGGGTAAGAAGTGGGGTCTTTCTGGGTCTCCTACCATACAGTCCCTTTTCATTCAGACACCGACGGATAGTACGGGTTGACACTGTTGTACCCTCGGACTGCAGGGCAGCTTGAACTTGTTTGGATGTTAGTTGAAGTTCTTTATCCAACATCCGCACAATCTTGCGTTGAAATCTCTTGTCAATTTTTCTTTTCCGTCCACATCTAGGGAGGTTAGCCACAGTGCCATGGGCTTTACACTTCTTGATGACACTGCGCACGGTAGACACAGGAACATTCAGGTCTTTGGAGATGGACTTGTAGCCTTGAGATTGCTCATGCTTCCTCACAATTTGGTTTCTCAAGTCCTCAGACAGTTCTTTGGTCTTCTTTCTTTTCTCCATGCTCAATGTGGTACACACAAGGACACAGGACAGAGGTTGAGTCAACTTTAATCCATGTCAACTGGCTGCAAGTGTGATTTAGTTATTGCCAACACCTGTTAGGTGCCACAGGTAAGTTACAGGTGCTGTTAATTACACAAATTAGAGAAGCACCACATGATTTTTCGAACAGTGCCAATACTTTTGTCCACCCTCTTTTTTATGTTTGGTGTGGAATTATATCCAATTTGGCTTTAGGACAATTCTTTTTCTGTTTTTTCATTTAAGACAAATTAAATGAAGATAATACCAAAGAATTTGTGTTTGCAATCATTTTCAGGAAGAAACTGAGTATTATCTGACAGAATTGCAGGGGTGTCAATACTTTTGGCCACAACTGTATTTGTGCACGTTTGCACACCCCCTGCTGGATTACGGGACTAAAACCTGAAGGGGTTAATCACCCTTGGAAACAGTAATGGACTGTGTGTGGCTACTTTATGTACTGGACTGTTTTAACCCTGAACTTTTCCTGTTTTAACCCTGTACTGTCCTCTGATAAAAGCAGCCCACTTGTTTTGTTAAGGGTCCATACTCTGCTAAAGGAGGAAGGGGGGAAAATCTGAACAGGAGGACCCGAGGAGCAAGTCCGGTCAGGACTATATGTACTGTTGTTGTTAAAGGGAACCTGTCACCCCCCAGGGGCGTTTTTCAGTTAAAGAGCCACCTTCAGCGGCGCTAAGGCTGCATTCTGTGAAGGTGGCTCTTCTTTTTCTGATCCCCAGTAATGCCAAAATATTGACTTTTATAATTAGCTCCTCATACCTGTAATGTGTCCCACAGGTATGATGTGTCCCCCTCTATCAGCCGCCTACCATCCGTCAGTCATGCCTGTGTGGCACCTCGGCGCCGCCCACCATCTGTCCATCATGATGCCCCCTGTGTCGCTGCCTCCTCTTGATTTGAATCCTGGCGCCTGCGCTGTGACAAGTGTTCTCGGGCATGCGCAGTGCGCGCTGCCCGAGAACTACATCAGGCTATTGCGTCTGCGCGTTGTGGAGGCCCCAGCCTCGCAGTGTGAATATGTCATAACACATTGCAGGGCGGGATCTGGGGCCTCCACAACGCGTAGGCGCAATAGCCTGATATCGGTTCTAGGGCAGCGCGCACTACGCATGCCCAAGAACGCTTGTCACAGCGCAGGCACCAGGATTCAAATCAAGAGGAAGCAGCTACGCACGGGGCATCATGATGGACAGATGGTGGGTAGCGCCGAGGCGCCGCTCAGGCATGATTGACGGATGGTAGGCGGCTGATATGGGGGACACATCATACCTATGGGACACATTACAGGTAAGAGGAGCTAATTATAAAAGTCAATATTTTGGCATTACTGGGGGTCAGAAAAAGAAGAGCCACCTTCACAGAATGCAGCCTTAGTGCTGCTGAAGGTGGCTCTTTAACTGAAAAACGCCCCTGGGGGGGTGACAGGTTCCCTTTAAGATGGGTCCCAAGAGCCAGGAGACCGAGGTCAGTCGGACCCACACTAAAGGATGATGGTGATCTTGGAGGTGGATAGTTTCCAGAATCCATGAATTCCCCTAAACAAAAAAAGTCAATGCTGTTATTTTATTGTTTATACAATTTCTGCTTATTGTACACAACACATCACTGCCCCTGCCCCAAAAGGAATATTTGTTTTTCTTCATAACTGTACCAAATGACAGTAACATGCAGTAATAATAAGAAATATAATTTTTCTCACACATGACAGTTCAGTCTTTAGAAATAGGATTCAATAAAAATGTTTACCAACCTGAAGATCCTGCCTGTTCAGAAGTGTTTCTTTGGTCATCTTCATCACCGCACTTCTCATGATGTTGCCTCATTCGCGCCACCAGGCCTTGCATCTCTTTGTTGCATCATTTGCATTTTGCACGCATGCCTGCCTTACCGATAGGCGAAGGAGCTTCATTAAAATATTCCCAAACTGGGTCTCTTTTACGGCCTGCTGCCATTATAAGGAAAGAATGTAATAAACCTCAGATCGTACACACAAACAGATCCAGACTTGTCTGTCTGTGGCTATGCTGCAGTATTGTGCTCAAAGTTTCACTTTCATTTTCTTGTCTGCTTGCCCTTCCTCCTCCTCACACTTAGATTCACATTCTTCTTGTGTTGTGCAGATCTATTCCACTCCAAACAATCAGAAACATATTGTCTAACTTCTTGGACTTGGCACTGAAGGGGTTGATTCTGTATTCATAGGTTTGTAGAACAATAGGATTAAGGTCTTTTTCTCAACTCTGTTCATGTTGTAACATTTTTGCCGTGAAGAAGAGGCTGGGACCTCTGCGGAGTCAAATTCAGTTTTGAGAACTGCGTAAGTAAAGCGAGCGTCTGTGATAATATAGGAGAGAAACTGCGCACTAATCCTACAGAAACCTCTGGAAGAGCATGGCATTGTGAATGTTACACATATACAGCCTTTATTCTACTGAGTTAAACAACTCAGCTTTATCTCATGATGGAAGAACCTTTGGATGGTAAAATATTTTCCTCAAAAAGCAGTTTATTGAAAAAAATCCGATTTAAATAAAAAAAATCCGATTTTTTTGATTTTTTAAAAAAAAACATTGATTTTTATCCACCCTGCTTGCAGATCCTAAAAAGGGACCCCCGCATTGCCAAAATGATGAACGATGACGACTACTGGTTGGCCAGCATCCTGGATCCACGCTATAAAGGCAAATTCCAAAACATCATGCCACAGGAGAACCTAGAGCTAATATTGGCTAACAAACAAGCAACTCTGGTAAACCATTTGTTTAAGGCATTCCCAGGACACAGCAGCGGTGATGGTTCTCACACGAGCCGTAGGGTGCAACATGGAAGAGGTGCTCGTGGTGCACACATCTGAAGTGGCGTTGGAGACGGGTTTCATGACCATGTTGTGGACTGATTTTTCAAGTACCGCTCACACGACTGGTAATACTGCATCAATTGAAAGTGACAGGAGACAGCAGTTGTCATCTATGGTTACAAACTTCTTCTCCCATATCGATGTTCTCCCTCACAGGTCATTCCCCTTTGACTATTGGGCCTGTAAACTGGACACCTGGCCTGAATTGGCACAATATGCCTTACTGGAGCTCGCTTGCCCTGCTGCTAGTGTGCTATCCGAAAGAGTCTTCAGTGCTGCTGGATCAATCCTGACAGAAAAAAGGACCCGTCTGTCAACCCAAAATGTTGATGATCTAACCTTCATTAAAATGAACCATGCATGGGTTTCAAAGGATTTTGTCCCACCTTCCCCTGATGACACATAGGGTGAAAGAAAAATGGCTTGCTTTTGTCCTCCTCTTCCTCTGACTTCTCCAATTCCTCCATTTGCAGCTGCTGAATGTCCAACATCAATATATGCCATTTTTTCCACCTCCGTAACTGGGCTGCTTCCCCCCACAGGGCCGGGGTCACCACCTGGTGCATGCACCCATGCGAGAGCCGTTGCCCTGGACAGGTGGGTGGGCACACTCTTGGGTGACGGCACTGGCACAGGGTCCCTCATCGTACAATCAAGTGTCTCTGATGGTGGGGGTGCACACCCGCCGTCAGACACACCGGCATACTATGAGGGGCCCTGTGTCAGTACCGCCGCCCATGAGTGGGCCCCCCCCTGCTGGCTCAGGGCCCCAGCACTTGCAATACTTACCTCTCCCTGCTCCACCGCTGTGTAATCTGGGCTGTTAAATACTTCACTGGGACTTCCACTACAAATTTGGTGAACTGATAGATGATGGTTAAGACGTAGCTATGCCCTGTCCTGCTGGGCTCTATCTTCAGATGATCAATGGCTTCCATTTGTTATGGATGTCGACTCACAATGAGATGCAGTGCCGGTCATCAGCTTTCACAGTTTTCCTACTCAGACATGTGAAATTCCTGCCCACATTTTTAAATATGCCCTCTCATGCCAATCCAATAGCATCGCCTACAGCCTGTGGCTTGTGTCTTTGCACTCCAAAGTTACCTGACAGATCATGATAGGCAGTGAGGACCATGTCTGCATTTCTCCTTGTGATCAAAATTTTCAAGGAGATGAGTAACGGTGATGGGATCAACGGTACTGCGATACAGCTACACTTTCTTCACAAAGAACTGTTTTCGCTGTCTCCACACACAAAGTAATTGAGGGTCAGCATCGCCTCTGAGAATTCTCCCGGAAGTTTTTCCCCTGATTAGTAATTCCTAAATTTCTGCAATCACTCTACTTTATGTTTGTACTTTTATCCATCTCGTTTCCTCTTGCGGAGAGTGTGGACTGTATTACTGGGACAGAAATATATATGAAGATTTAAAAATACCCCAACAGTGTATACTGGTGTATGCTTCAAAAACATTTCCTTTTTTCTACTTTTTAGATTGTTGTCTAATCCATACTGAGGCTGTGAGTGTCTTTGTCGTACTCCGGAAATAAACACGGAGATTAAAATGTTTAAACTCTGCTATATATACCTGTTATCCGGAGATACTGTACCCTTTCTCAACTTTCTGCAATCTTGTCGAATCCATACTGTGCCTGAGACCGTCTGAGTCTGCCTCCTGATTACAGTTGAGTGATGTTTGAGTGCAACTGTTGGCCAAGTTCAAATTCTAGCTGTTTTGGGCGGTGTTAGATCCGTTCGTCGAACTACAACACTTTGATTAAAATTCGGCTGTTCGAGTTTCCGTTCGAGAACGTTTCGTTAAACAAAAGTGTATCTTTTTTTCACATTAATAATGGTTTTCAATGATAATAGACAGTTTTAGGGCATAGAAAACAAAAAGCAAAAAACACAAATATAACTAAAAAGTAAAAAATATACTGCAAATAATGCATTATTTGCAGTATATTTTTTACTTTTTAGTTATATTTGTGTTTTTTGCTTTTTGTTTTCTCTTGTTAATGGTCATGTGTTAATATGCACTTACATTGTGCATACACATTAACTTATTTTTCTCAGTTCAGATTTGTCTTTTATTAGTTTTAGGGCATAGTAGCGGTGTCTGGTAGCCAGCGGTGGAGTACACCTGTGAAGGAGCTACACCGTGTGTGTTTCTAATAATTTTATATATAAAGTGCTCTCAGTGAGAGAAACAAAATAGGAATCTTGTGGGTATGATACCTTTTAATGGCTAACAAATAGTGAATGTTGTTACAAAGCAAGCTTTCGGGACTGCTTACGTCCCTTCATCAGGCTGATATGACAAAATATTTGAAGAAACCTTATTTATATACAGTTTAAAGCACAACATTTCAATTAGCAAACAATGAGCTTGGAGAGAGAATCCTTAATTAGGTAAGATTAGATAGGTAGTGTGAAAGGTTTTGTGACATCAAAGGGCTACTTGGAGGAGATAGCTCAGATATGGTAATGGGTCATAAAACCTTCTGACAAATTGAGTCCTGTGTGAATAGAATCAAAGATTTTAATGAATTTCTGCTCCCACACTCTCCTGTGTTTCTGTGATTTAAAATTGCCTTTTAAAATGACAACTTTCATATTGCCTATGTTGTGTCCTGGACCACAGAAATGTTTGGCCACAGGTAAATGGGTTTTTTTGTCTGTAATTGTATGACAATGAGACCTCATCCTTGCTCTCAGTCTCTGTCCTGTTTCTCTAACATAGAGGCCACCCACAGGACATATATTGCATAGAATTAAATACACCACATTGGAAGAGGAACATGTGAATGTCCCTGGGATCTTATAGTCCTGCTGTGTTGGGAATTTGGATTTTGTCTTTGGTCTCTATATGAATGCAGGTTTTGCATCTTCTCCCATTGCAAGGATATGTTCCTCTTGGTGAATCTGAGGGCACTGAACTTCGGATAACGATGTTTCTTAGATTGGGAGGTTGTCTGTAACATAGCAAGGGGGGGGTCTTTGAATAGTGTTTTTAACCTGTCATACTTGTGTAGGATATGGTGAAGTTTCTTAGCCATTTTTCTGAGTATTTCAAGCTGTGGGTTGTAGGTCACTACCAGTGGTACACGATGATTTTCCTCTTTTTTTCTGTATTGAAGTACTTGACTTCTAGAGATCCTTATGGCCCTAACGATCTGATCATCAGTGGAGGTGGGATGGTAACCTTGATTTAAAAATGACATTTTAAGCTGGGTGTATTTAATTCTATGCAATATATGTCCTGTGGGTGGCCTCTATGTTGGAGAAACAGGACAGAGACTGAGAGCAAGGATGAGGTCTCATCGTCATACAATTACAGACAAAAAAACCCATTTACCTGAGGCCAAACATTTCTGTGGTCCAGGACACAACATAGGCAATATGAAAGTTGTCATTTTAAAAGGCAATTTTAAATCACAGACACATCGGAGAGTGTGGGAGCAGAAATTCTTTACAATCTTTGATTCTATTCACACAGGACTCAATTTGTCAGAAGGTTTTATGACCCATTACCATATCTGAGCAATCTCCTCCAAGTAGCCCTTTGATATCACAAAACCTTTCACACTACCTAGAATCATAGAATCATAGAATCATAGAATCGTAGAGTTGGAAGGGACCTCCTGGGCCATCTGGTCCAACCCCCTGCTCAAAGCAGGATTCGCTAAATCATCCCAGTCAGATGTCTGTCCAGCCTCTGTTTGAAGACTTCCATTGAAGGAGAACTCACCACTTCTCGTGGCAGCCTGTTCATCTCATTGATCACTCTAACTGTCAAAAAGTTTTTTCTAATATCTAATCTGTGTCTCCTCCCATTCAGTTTCATCCCATTGCTTCTAGTCTTTCCTTGTGCAAATGAGAATAAAGTTGATCCTTCTACAATGTGACAGCCCTTTAGATATTTGTAGACAGCTATTAAGTCTCCTCTCAGTCTTCTCTTTTGCAAACTAAACATTCCCAAATCCTGCAACCTTTCCTCATAAGACAGGGTTTGCAGACCGGTCACCATTCTGGTCGCTCTTTTCTGAACTTGCTCTAGTTTGTTGATGTCTTTTTTAAAATGTGGTGCCCAAAACTGGACACAATATTCCAGATGAGGTCTGACCAAAGAGGAGTAGAGGGAAATAATGACTTCACGTGATCTAGACTGTATGCTTCTGTTAATACATCCTAGAATTGCATTTGCCTTTTTTGCTGCTGCATCACACTGTTGACTCATATTCAGTCTGTGATCTATTAGTATACCCAAGTCTTTTTCACATGTGCTGTCACTTAGCCCTATTCCTCCCATTCTATATATGCTTTTTTCATTTTTATTGCCCAGATGTAGTACTTTGCATTTCTCCCTGTTAAAAACCATTCTGTTAGTTGCTGCCCACTTCTCCAGTTTATTTAAATCTTTTTGAATCCTCTCTCTCTCTTCTCTAGTATTAGCTATCCCTCCTAGCTTTGTGTCATCAGCAAATTTAATCAGTTTACCCTCAATTCCTTCATCTAAATCGTTGATAAAGATGTTGAACAATACAGGGCCCAGGACAGAGCCCTGTGGTACCCCACTTGAGACATTCTTCCAACTGGATGTGCAGCCATTTACGACCACTCTTTGGGTCCGATCACTAAGCCAGTTATGAATCCACCTAACAGTTGCCTTGTCCATTCCATACTTAGTCATTTTTTCAATAAGGATTGTATGAGAGACTTTGTCAAATGCTTTGCTGAAGTCAAGATATACTATATCTACAGCATTTCCTTGATCCATCCAATCAGTGATACCGTCATAGAAGGAAATTAAGTTAGTCTGACATGACTTATTAGTTACAAACCCATGCTGACTCTGTTTAATCACTTCATTCTTATCCAGGTATTGACATACATGTTGTTTAATAATTTGTTCAAAGATCTTTCCTGGTATAGAAGTCAGACTCACCGGCCTATAGTTGCCTGGGTCCACCTTCTTCCCCTTTTTGAAGATAGGAACAACATTTGCTCTTCTCCAGTCTTCTGGCACTTCTCCTGTTCTCCAAGAATTTTCAAAGATTATGGAGAGGGGTGTGACGGGAGTATTCTCCAGAGCAAGGAGGGACAACAGGCCTGGGAATAATCCAACAGATTTATTGACCAAAAAACAGGAACAACACGAAGGTAATTTGCAGAGTCCCAAAATAAGTCCACAGGAAACTGATTCGGGGGCACCTCCCGACAATCCTTGTGCCAGATCACAAAACCATAGTCCTTTAAGAGTCCCAGAAATCCACCACGATCACACAGAGGCCGAAGCTTCCTCAGACAGCCTCATCCTTCTCTTTTAGCATCCAACTCACATCTGATCTTAAAGCAAGAATGTATTGTCAGGGCTCCTGGGATCAGTCCATCTGAAGGGGGGTAGGGGTCACACCTACTATTCAATGGTTTGGTCCATCAGAAGATTCTAGAAATGTAAGGGCTCCACTTAGTCTACAGGATGTGTATTGTAGGTTATCTTCTGCTTAGGAAAACAATAGCCAAAGTTCCACTAGCTGTTGACACAAGCCTAAATTAGATTATGGTCCAGGTACATCACAAGACATTGCAAAGTATTGGGGGAAGGAGACATGGTTAATTTACAGCAAATGAATCAGAGGAAAGTTAAATGACCTATTATACAAAATACAGGACAGGGCAAGACTACAAATCATGACAATCCCTTCCCCTCCTAATTTGTGTACGTACTAGGGACCTCTACAGGTCACTGGTTAAGTACACACAGGCATGGCGTAACTTACATGTGGCTTCATGCAGCCACGAATTGGCATCGTAGCTTTCCCACATCATTGCCCAGGAGAACAGCTGCAGGCAGACCACCCATCACCCCAACCAAACATCGCCTGACCCCAAAACCAAAGTTCAGATCCACAGTGGCTGTGGGAATAGTCCTCCATTGTCCACCAGCCAGTTCAATGACAATTCCAGGTCCTCTATGGATTGCCTCAGGCCGAACCACTCGGGGATCAGCCAGCGTGAGGAAAGCTCCTGAGTCACAAAATCCAACAAGTCTTTGTCCATCCAGCACGACCTCCTGCAAGTGCTTACCTCGATGAGCTGAAGTCGTCATAGCTGCGGGTCGCACACCATAAACTCCTAGTGGTGCAACATGGGTGGGTGAGGCACTAGGCCAGTCCTCACTTAGTGGTGACACGTCTTCCTCCATGGCACTTGGCTGTACATAATTAATAATATGATTGGGTACAGGATCAATCCTCATTTGAACAGCTGGGCAGGAGGCTTGCAGATGCCCAGGCTGCCCACATCGATAGCATCTGTGCTGTGTCTCACTCCATCCAATGCGTCCTCTTGGGCGAGGAGTAAGGGAACCTGCCGGTCGGCTCCCACCTGAAGGTGCTGTAGGGGTTTGAGGACGATTCCTCCATGAGCTGGCTGGACATGAGGCCTGCAGATGCCCCGGATGCCCACAACCATAACACCTGCGCTCTGCTACTTCCTCTCCTCGTCGTATTCCAGAAAACGCAGTGGAAGCAACAGGAGGTACATTAACACAGGTATCAACACGAGGTGGTGGCTCAGAGGAACGGGGAACAATGGGGACAGAAGAACTGGGGGCCACCGGTGTTGTGGAGCTGGTAGGCCTCTCTCCATCCTCCAACAGAACTCTCCACCGAGGCTTGATGGTGAGAGCCTCATCAGCGAGAGATGCAGCTTCTTCCACTGTAGCAGGTTTCCTCTCACGCACCCATTCCCTGATCTCAGCGGGGCACTGGGCAAAAAATTGTTCTTTTAGGATAACCTGGAGACAGGTGTTCCAGGTTAAGGCCTCCTCTGCCTCCAGCCAGCGATTACATATTTGTTTGAGTCTGTGGGCATACATCTTGAAAGACACTTCCTCATTACAGGCTAAAGTACGAAACTGGGTCCTGTAAGTGTCTGGGGTCACAGCATAATGTTCTAGAACAGTCCGTTTAATCTCTGCATACTCACAGTTCCACCGAGGGTCCATAGCTCTATAGGCTGCGGCAGCTCCACCCTCTAAGAGCCCCACAAGATGTCGGACGCGCTCCCTTTCCGGGACTTCCATTAATCGACACTGATGCTCAAAGTCCAGGAAGAAGCCCTCAATGTCACCGGAAGCCTCATTAAACGGCTTGAAGTCTTTGCGGGACACTCTGGGGAGTTCCCTCATGGGGGATGCTGTGGGTACAGTCTGTCTGGAGCTTCTCGCTGCCTCCAAAGCGATCTCCCTCTCCAGCATTGCCCTCTCCTCCATCCTGCGCTGCCTCTCCTTGGCTGTGCGCATGACCTCCCTCTTATCTTCTATGGTAGCCTCTTCTCCCAGTAAGGCCATCTCCTCCTCGTACCACACAACCCACTGACTTTTTTGGGTATTTACCTCCGACTGCCGCCTTTCCTCTCTTTGCTGTGAGGATCCTTCCTCAGCATCATCTTGCAGGCGAACTGCTTCCAAAGCTTCAATCAGTTGCTCCTTGGAGAGTCCCTTGCAGCTGACTCCCAGTTCACGGGCCTTTGTTTGTAGGTTCTTTGCAGTCCAGTTCTTGTACTCTGAGGCTCTGGTTCCAGAAGTTGATGGGCCGTTGTCCTCCATTTCTTCTGCTCTGATCCCACTGCTGCCACCAGTTTGTGACGGGAGTATTCTCCAGAGCAAGGAGGGACAACAGGCCTGGGAATAATCCAACAGATTTATTGACCAAAAAACAGGAACAACACGAAGGTAATTTGCAGAGTCCCAAAATAAGTCCACAGGAAACTGATTCGGGGGCACCTCCCGACAATCCTTGTGCCAGATCACAAAACCATAGTCCTTTAAGAGTCCCAGAAATCCACCACGATCACACAGAGGCCGAAGCTTCCTCAGACAGCCTCATCCTTCTCTTTTAGCATCCAACTCACATCTGATCTTAAAGCAAGAATGTATTGTCAGGGCTCCTGGGATCAGTCCATCTGAAGGGGGGTAGGGGTCACACCTACTATTCAATGGTTTGGTCCATCAGAAGATTCTAGAAATGTAAGGGCTCCACTTAGTCTACAGGATGTGTATTGTAGGTTATCTTCTGCTTAGGAAAACAATAGCCAAAGTTCCACTAGCTGTTGACACAAGCCTAAATTAGATTATGGTCCAGGTACATCACAAGACATTGCAAAGTATTGGGGGAAGGAGACATGGTTAATTTACAGCAAATGAATCAGAGGAAAGTTAAATGACCTATTATACAAAATACAGGACAGGGCAAGACTACAAATCATGACAATCGGTTCAAAAATTTCTTCTGCTATCTCCTTCAGTACTCTGGGGTGTAATTCATCTGGACCTGGAGACTTGAATTCATTTAGGTTAGCTAAGTGTTTCCTCACTATCTTTCTGTTTATAGATATCCTGGATTCTTCTATTCCCTTAATAGGACAGTGAATAACAGTTGATGTTGCATTTCCTTTCTGAGAGAAAACAGATGCAAAATAGGAATTTAAAAGTTCAGCCTTCTCAACATCCTGTCTTACCATTTCATCATTTTCATCCTGTAAAAATCCTATAGCATCTTTGACTTTTCTTTTACTTTTGACATATCCCCAAAATCCTTTATTATTGCTTTTGACATCTCTTGCAAGCCTCAGTTCATTTTCAGCTTTAGATAATCTGATTTGTGCCCTGCAGGTTCTGCAGACAGCATTATATTCTTCTTTAGATATGCCTCCCTCTTTCCATTTTATAAACATTTTTTTCTTCCTTTTTAGCATGTGCTTAAGTTCTGTGTTCATCCATCCTGGCTTCCTTAAATGCTTCCTATTCTTCCCTCTTTTCGGAATTGTTAACAACTGTGCTTTGAGAATTTCATTTTTCAAGATTTCCCATCCTTCCTGGACATTTTTGTCTTTAAGGATATCCAGCCATTGGATCCCTCCAATTCTCTTTCTGAATCCCTTAAAATCTGCCTTTCTGAAATCTAACCTTGACGTCTGAGTCTTCACAGGTCTTCCGCCTCTAGTTATCCAAAATTCTAAAATAGCATGGTCGCTACCTCCTAGGGTCCCAGCCACTTTTACCTCCTCAACCATTTCCTCCCTGTTTATAAGGATTAGATCCAAGGTAGCAGTTCCCCTTGTTTTCTCCCTTACCTTTTGGAAGATAAAGTTGTCAGCAAGAGAGGATAAGAATTTCCTTGACCTGTTAGTTTTGCCTGAGAGAGATTCCCAACAAATGTCTGGATAGTTGAAATCTCCCATGACAACTATGTCATATTTTTTGGAGAACTTGGCCATTTGATGCATAAAGAGTTCATCCATATCTTCAGCTTGCACAGGCGGCCTGTAGTAAATGCCTACAATGGTGTCCTTTCCATTGTTCTGTCCTTGTATTCTTACCCAAACAGTTTCCACAGAACTCCCATCTAATCTTACCTAATTAAGGATTCTCTCTCCAAGCTCATTGTTTGCTAATTGAAATGTTGTGCTTTAAACTGTATATAAATAAGGTTTCTTCACATATTTTGTCATATCAACCTGATGAAGGGACATAAGCAGTCCCGAAAGCTTGCTTTGTAACAACATTCACTATTATTTATCAGCCATTAAAAGGTATCATACCCACAAGATTCATATTTTGTTTCTCTCACTGAGAGCACTTTATATATAGAATCATAGAATCATAGAATCGTAGAGTTGGAAGGGACCTCCTGGGCCATCTGGTCCAACCCCCTGCTCAAAGTAGGATTCGCTAAATCATCCCAGTCAGATGTCTGTCCAGCCTCTGTTTGAAGACTTCCATTGAAGGAGAACTCACCACTTCTCGTGGCAGCCTGTTCCACTCATTGATCACTCTAACTGTCAAAAAGTTTTTTCTAATATCTAATCTGTGTCTCCTCCCATTCAGTTTCATCCCATTGCTTCTAGTCTTTCCTTGTGCAAATGAGAATAAAGTTGATCCTTCTACAATGTGACAGCCCTTTAGATATTTGTAGACAGCAATTAAGTCTCCTCTCAGTCTTCTCTTTTGCAAACTAAACATTCCCAAATCCTGCAACCTTTCCTCATAAGACAGGGTTTGCAGACCGGTCACCATTCTGGTCGCTCTTTTCTGAACTTGCTCCAGTTTGTTGATGTCTTTTTTAAAATGTGGTGCCCAAAACTGGACACAATATTCCAGATGAGGTCTGACCAAAGAGGAGTAGAGGGCAATAATGACTTCACGTGATCTAGACTGTATGCTTCTGTTATTTTTTTTTCTACTGGCTAACACGGTACCAACCACTTTTTTCGTTTTTCTAATAATTTTTTACCGCATATTGTCCTGAAAATCCCTTTGGGCCTAGTAACTGTGTCTGCTACTCAGAAGAGGAGCCCACCCGTGAACCGAGCTATGCCGCCTGTTTATGAAAGAACCATTTTTTGACTGCATTTACACCACTTAATACTTTGGGCCTAGTAACTGTGTATGCTACTCAGCAGAGTTGGCCACCCGTGAACCAAGCTATGCCGCCTGTTTATGTAAGAACTGTGTGGTACTCAGCAGAGGAGCCCAGCTGTTAAGCAAGCTACAGCACCTGTGGTTTGGGCACTTAATTTTTTCACATTCTTTCTGGAATGCCGTTTAGGCCTAATTCTGGAATTACGGTTGACCTGCACTTACTGGGAAATGCTTGTTTGTGGGGAAGAATTGTAATCCCAGATCCCCATCACTAACGGGGTTCAGCGTGTTATCCGCACCGGTAAGCGATACACGCTGGTCCTTTCATTGTAGCACGCGTGCAGCCCCGGACATGTAAGGGCATGACAGACCTGTTATTAGCCGATCTCGCGTGCCAGAGCCTTGCGTGTCCCTCTAGTAAGCTGGACGCGGACGCGGGGGCATGCCTGAGTCTCGTTCGTTAACGGAATTAAGCTTGCAATCTGTGCAGCTTTTTTGTGGATGGCATGGTTGAGGTTGCCCGTGTTGAGTCCAATTAAGCCGCAGGCTCCACTCCTGGTGGTGCCCTTCTGGACATTCCTTTAAGGTTCAGCTTTGCAACCATATTGCCCCCGGAAACCAAACACTTTTCCTGACAGTGACATTCTGGTCAAAGAGCGCGATGACATCACGTCTGTACGCCCTCTGCCTAAACAGTCCAAGTGCAGAGAGATGGAAGATGGGGACGACGAGGAGTTCTGAGTACAGGGATTCCCTAGCGAGGAGACTTATTTAATTGTTTTAAAGGTTGGGAGCAATTTTTGGGGAGCACTATACTCTGGAGAATGATATCTGGGGCCCACTATACACTGGAGCATTCCAAAGGTGGACATCAGTCACTGGAGCAGCATTTACAGGGCCCATTATACACTGGAGCATTAGAAATGGGGCCCATTATATATGGAGCATTATTTGGGCCCATAAGACACTGGAGCTTCATCCATGGTGAACAACATATACTGTAGCATTATGTGGAGCTCATCATATACTGTATCGAACATTATATGGGACCAATGATCCTGTATGGAGAAATATATGGGCCTCATTACTCTGTATGACGCACTATGCGGTGGCCATAATACTGTATGGAGGAATATACTGTCTGTTTTTGGAGCTATTGGAGAATTTAAAATGGATATCAGTCATGTGATGTAAGAAGTGAAGTATTTTTCATTGTACTATACCGCTATTTCTCTGCCGTATCAAAGGATCATGAATTGTGTCATGTGTTAAAGGAGCCCAGTGACACTCTTTGGCCCTGGGCCCACGAAAATCTGGAGCCAGCACTACCCCCCCACAACTTTAGCCAAATAACCCCCAGTTTTCAATGCCTAACTATTACTATAAAGTAAATTAAGGTTGACAAGCTTAAGGAATAAGAATTGATGTTTTTGGCATTAAAATGGGCACTGTAGGTGTGTTTCCTGTCCTCCACTCCTTGCTAACTTTTCTTCCCCATTGACTTACATTGGGTCTCGTGTTTCAGTCGGCCTTCGATTTTTCACAATAATCGGCCGATTTCGTTCGACCCGACTTTTGCGAAAGTCGGGTTTCGTGAAACCCGACTCGACCTGAAAAAAGGCAAAGTCGCTCATCTCTACTTCTTACCCATGGTCTTACGAGACATTATACCTTAGTTCATAATAAAGATTTTAATAAGTTACAAATTATTCCTATTGATCATATCCCTGCTCATATTCCAAATAGGATTCTGAAATTAAACAGGAAACAGGTATATTGGATCTATAAATTAAGAAGCCTCAAACCACAGGGTCTTCATGAGATCACAGAGGTTTTTATTTAATTTACTAATGGAGGTTGTTATATGCATTTATTTATATTTTTTTGATATTTATGGATGTCCTTTGATATTTATTTTTCTATGGGAGTTTATAAGGAATTTCACCATGAAATACCTGATGATTATTTAATTGTTATAAAAGATCTTATTCATGTTTTATAAGGGAAGTATTTTTAATGTGTTTTTAATATAATTATTTCCATCATACTCCTTTATGACTAGTAAGCCCTTTAAATTTAGAGACTTTCTAAGTATAAGCGCTCCACAGTAATAGGATTAAACCGATGGTGCTGCGGTTAGAAAATGGGATGAGTAACGCCAAGTAAGTATTTGTCCCCCTTGTTAGGTGTTCTTGGTCCTTCCTGATACATTTTACACCATAATTACTAATATAGCGTCACTCTCTCTTTTTCCCGCAGAGCGGGTAAGGGAAAGCCCTAAACACTGTTTTATCAATTTTTTCTATTCTATCTCCACTCAGAGAAATAGTAGTTCTACAGAGCATTAACCCTCTCCTCTTTCCGGACTGTCTGTGGACCCCAGTACAATTATATAAATGATTACTGGTATATATATATATTTTTCTAAGTTTGTTAATATTCCTCTCAGAAATATTTATATAGAACCAATCATTCCTTTGTCCTAAAGAAATCATCCTCTGACATGATTTGCTATCCTCAGGTGGTGTTAATAACGCTGCTGAAGGAGTGAGTTTTTAAACTTTGGGATGTGACTTACACCGGTCGCTGTATAATCTGACTCTGTGCGGGAGATGTAACAGCCGTGTGGTATTGGGAGAAGCGCCGTGTGCTCCTCCTGCGGTGCGATCCTGAGCGTAATATTGCGGGTGTGGAGCACATCGTCCTTCCCACTCCGCCACTGAGCTTTGACAGATGAGTGATTCCCTTTTTTTTTATAAGGCTGGAGTCACACACAACGATTGAAAAAACGGTCCGATTTTAAAGGTCCGAAATCGCACAAAGGTATCTTAACCAGTGATCCGTTGTTGATGCGATTTATCTTCATTGATGCGATTTTAATCACATGTAAGCATCTGATTGACATCCGTCTGGCGAGATTTTCTCGCAGGATAGCAAAATGGACATATAATGGAGCCCAATGACAGGTTTCCCAACACAAAGAATGAATAGATCTAGACACATATATATATATATATATATATATATATATATATATATATATATATATACACATACATGTCATAGAGACACATTTATATATATTTTTGTAATTCATACAGTTCATCTTAGCAGAATAGCCGCAGAAACATTTGCCGGCTTTTGGATAATCATTCTCCTACCTGACATGAAATGACACATGGATTACATATAGTTAACCATTTCATTTCATGTGTTTTTGTTATGTCTATCACTATTAATTAGATGAGGGTTTGTGGGTAAAATTATGGAGTTGTAGGGGTTAATTTAAGGGGTTAATTCATTGTATTAAATTACGGGGACTCCCTGCAGCCTCAGTGACGTCAGCGGGAGTCCCTGCAGTTTCATACAACGAATTAACCCCTTAAATTAACCCCTACAACTCCATAATTTTACCCACAAACCCTCATCTAATTAATAGTGATAGACATAACAAAAAAAACATGAAATGAAATGGTTAACTATATGTAATCCATGTGTCATTTCATGCCGGGCAGGAGAATGATTATCCAAAAGCCGGCAAATGTTTCATCAGCTATACTGCTATGAAGAACTGTATGAATTACAAAAATATATAGAAATGTGTCTCTATGACATGTATGTGTGTATATATATATAAATGTGTCTCTATGACATGTATGTGTGTATATATATATATATAAATGTGTCTCTATGACATGTATGTGTGTATATATATATAGAAATGTGTCTCTATGACATGTATGTGTGTATATATATATAAATGTGTCTCTATGACATGTATGTGTGTATATATATATATATAAATGTGTCTCTATGACATGTATGTGTGTATATATATATAGAAATGTGTCTCTATGACATGTATGTGTGTATATATATATAAATGTGTCTCTATGACATGTATGTGTGTATATATATATATATAAATGTGTCTCTATGACATGTATGTGTGTATATATATATAAATGTGTCTCTATGACATGTATGTATATATATATATATAAATGTGTCTCTATGACATGTATGTGTGTATATATATATATATAAATGTGTCTCTATGACATGTATGTGTGTATATATATATATAAATGTGTCTCTATGACATGTATGTGTGTATATATATATATATAAATGTGTCTCTATGACATGTGTGTGTATATATATATAGAAATGTGTCTCTATGACATGTATGTGTGTATATATATATAGAAATGTGTCTCTATGACATGTATGTGTGTATATATATATAAATGTGTCTCTATGACATGTATGTGTGTATATATATATATAAATGTGTCTCTATGACATGTATGTGTATATATATATATATAAATGTGTCTCTATGACATGTGTGTGTGTATATATATATAGAAATGTGTCTCTATGACATGTATGTGTGTATATATATATAAATGTGTCTCTATGACATGTATGTGTGTATATATATATAGAAATGTGTCTCTATGACATGTATGTGTGTATATATATATATATAAATGTGTCTCTATGACATGTATGTGTGTATATATATATATAAATGTGTCTCTATGACATGTATGTGTGTATATATATATATAAATGTGTCTCTATGACATGTATGTGTGTATATATATATAGAAATGTGTCTCTATGACATGTATGTGTATATATATATATAAATGTGTCTCTATGACATGTATGTGTGTATATATATATATAAATGTGTCTCTATGACATGTATGTGTGTATATATATATATATAAATGTGTCTCTATGACATGTATGTGTGTATATATATATATAAATGTGTCTCTATGACATGTATGTATATATATATATATAAATGTGTCTCTATGACATGTATGTGTGTATATATATATAAATGTGTCTCTATGACATGTATGTGTGTATATATATATATATAGAAATGTGTCTCTATGACATGTATGTGTGTATATATATATATAAATGTGTCTCTATGACATGTATGTGTGTATATATATATATAAATGTGTCTCTATGACATGTATGTGTATATATATATATATATATAAATGTGTCTCTATGACATGTGTGTATATATATATATAGAAATGTGTCTCTATGACATGTATGTGTGTATATATATATAAATGTGTCTCTATGACATGTATGTGTGTATATATATATAGAAATGTGTCTCTATGACATGTATGTGTGTATATATATATATATAAATGTGTCTCTATGACATGTATGTGTGTATATATATATATAAATGTGTCTCTATGACATGTATGTGTGTATATATATATATAAATGTGTCTCTATGACATGTATGTGTGTATATATATATATATATATATAAATGTGTCTCTATGACATGTATGTGTGTATATATATATATAAATGTGTCTCTATGACATGTATGTATATATATATATATAAATGTGTCTCTATGACATGTATGTGTGTATATATATATATAAATGTGTCTCTATGACATGTATGTGTGTATATATATATATATATATAAATGTGTCTCTATGACATGTATGTGTGTATATATATATATATAAATGTGTCTCTATGACATGTATGTGTGTATATATATATATAAATGTGTCTCTATGACATGTATGTGTGTATATATATATATATAAATGTGTCTCTATGACATGTGTGTGTATATATATATAGAAATGTGTCTCTATGACATGTATGTGTGTATATATATATAAATGTGTCTCTATGACATGTATGTGTGTATATATATATAGAAATGTGTCTCTATGACATGTATGTGTGTATATATATATATATAAATGTGTCTCTATGACATGTATGTGTGTATATATATATATAAATGTGTCTCTATGACATGTATGTGTATATATATATATATAAATGTGTCTCTATGACATGTGTGTGTGTATATATATATAGAAATGTGTCTCTATGACATGTATGTGTGTATATATATATAAATGTGTCTCTATGACATGTATGTGTGTATATATATATAGAAATGTGTCTCTATGACATGTATGTGTGTATATATATATATATAAATGTGTCTCTATGACATGTATGTGTGTATATATATATATAAATGTGTCTCTATGACATGTATGTGTGTATATATATATATAAATGTGTCTCTATGACATGTATGTGTGTATATATATATAGAAATGTGTCTCTATGACATGTATGTGTATATATATATATAAATGTGTCTCTATGACATGTATGTGTGTATATATATATATAAATGTGTCTCTATGACATGTATGTGTGTATATATATATATAAATGTGTCTCTATGACATGTATGTGTGTATATATATATATATAAATGTGTCTCTATGACATGTATGTGTGTATATATATATATAAATGTGTCTCTATGACATGTATGTATATATATATATATAAATGTGTCTCTATGACATGTATGTGTGTATATATATATAAATGTGTCTCTATGACATGTATGTGTGTATATATATATATATAGAAATGTGTCTCTATGACATGTATGTGTGTATATATATATATAAATGTGTCTCTATGACATGTATGTGTGTATATATATATATAAATGTGTCTCTATGACATGTATGTGTATATATATATATATATATATAAATGTGTCTCTATGACATGTGTGTATATATATATATAGAAATGTGTCTCTATGACATGTATGTGTGTATATATATATAAATGTGTCTCTATGACATGTATGTGTGTATATATATATAGAAATGTGTCTCTATGACATGTATATATATATATATGTGT
The DNA here is from genome assembly GCF_039654945.1 of Dendrobates tinctorius. Taxonomy (NCBI): domain Eukaryota; kingdom Metazoa; phylum Chordata; class Amphibia; order Anura; family Dendrobatidae; genus Dendrobates; species Dendrobates tinctorius. The sequence goes on from NW_027362046.1 coordinate 799,576, forward strand.
GTCTAGATCTATTCATTCTTTATTTAACCGGTCTCTGTGATTTTACTGTATTGGAAGAATTGCCGGCTTTTGGTAAAGGACACCGGGTACGATTTTATCGCAAGTCACATATCTAGTCCGTTTTTAGTCCCATTTTTTCTCGCCCCCATAGACTTGCATTGTCGAATCCGATCTGAAAATCGGTGACAATCGCAACATGCTGCGATTGTCTCGGTCCGAGGATCGGATCTCATCAAAAATCGCATGATGGGAGCTGCTCCATAGAATAACATTGGGACGAATGCAATGCGATTTTTTATCGCATTGCATTCGTCCGATTTAATCGCTAGTGTGACTCTGGCCTAATAAGCCGAACCTGAGATTTAAAAAAAATGTATATTATTTTTTTATTAATAAAACATTTATTTTTAATTGATTAAAATTTAGATCCTTACAATTTAATGTTTATCTAATGGTTTATTTCATCCTATGTCTCTTCCACATCGGATCCGCTTGCAGGAGCTTGTTAGTATAGCCGAGTGGTCTGATTGTCGGGCGGCAGAGCTGGAGGAAGCTGAGGCAGATCTCTAGGAGTTCGTGTCCGAGATTTGCTTTTCTTGCTCAGTATATATGTGTTTTTTATTTTTCCTTATTTTTTTCCTTTTGTTCACCAACCTGTGGAATTATAATAGACATGTGAATATAAGAACAGCTTCTAACTCTTACTATGAATATTTATACTTTCTGCTAACTATGAACTTTCACATCTGTCATCTGACTGGAGCTCATTTTTTTAAATCTGTGTGTACTTAATGCACCACCTATGTATGCGTCATGTGGTATTTCCTGAAGAAGAGGTTCAAAAAACCTTGAAACGCGTAGAATAAACCACTATCAAACGTTATTAACATTCTGGAAGTTCATCATTTGGGCAGCGCGGATGAAATCCACGTATTCCTTTGCAGAGTTATGGAAACTATTGAAGCAGGCCAAAAGTAAAAAAATGTTTTTAAAAATATTAAAAAAATAAAAAAATATAACAGTTCAAATCCCCCCCCCTTTCGCACCATTCAAAATAAAACAAAAGAAAAATAAAACATACACAAGTTTGGTATCGCCGTGTTCAGAATCGCCCGATCTATCCATAAAGAAAGGAACAACCCGATCACTAGACGGCGTAGTGAGAAAAAAAGTCAGAATGCCAGAATTAAGGTTTTTTGGTCACCGCGACATTGAATTAAAATGCAATAATGGATGATGAAAAGATCGTATCTGCACCAAAATGGGATCAATAAAAACATCAGCTCGGCACGCAAACAATAAGCCCTCACCCAACCCAAGATCATGAAAATGGAGCAATTTTTTTCCAACAATTTTTGGATTTTTTTACCACTTAAATACAACAGAACTGAGACATGTTTGGTGTCTGACTTTGTAATGACTTGGAGAATCATAATGGCAGGGCAGTCTTAGCATTTGGTGAATATGGTAAAAAGAAAATCCAAAAAAAGTTGTGGCGTTACACTTTGTTTGCAATTTCACCGCCCTTGGAATTTTTTTCCCATTTTTGAGTACACGATATGGTGAAACCAATGATGTCGTTCCAAAGCACAACTTGTCCAGCAACAAACAAGCCCTCACATGGCCATACTGACGGAAACATAAAAAGTTATGGCTGTGGGAAGAAGGGGGGCGAAAAACAGAAACGCAAAAACGAAAAAGGGCAAGGTCTCTAAGGGGTTAACAAACCCTATTTTTCCTTCCCCAGTCTCCTCCTTAACCCTTTCTCCCCTTTATTCTGCCTCTCTCTTTCATGACTTTACATTTCTTTTTTATGCTGTTGTTTGGTTCTTGTCTGTATTACTGGGTATTTATAATCTGTCGCCCCTTTTTCTTTACCCCATTTATGTAAATAAATCTTTAATAAAAACTACTTTACCATAAAAGGCGCCCACTGTGCGCCCAAGGACGCGGCTGATCTGTGCCGATTTGGGCCTTTTTCTTCTCTTCTATGTGTCTAAAATCGCAGGTAAAAAACTGCAGAAACTTTATTAAGTGCAGAATCAAAGCTTTTCTGTCCTCTAAAAAGCGCATTATAACCGCAGCTTCACCTCTGCACCAAGAACACATCAAATAAGGGGGAGAAGATTGTTATTGTAGATGGTGCGGATCCTGCAGAAAACAAAAACACCCTATTTTTGCAGTGTGTGAACACGGCCTTACAGACACAAATAAGCCGGGTGTCGTATAGTGACGCTACATAAAGAGGAGAACGTTCTGGAGGCTCCGACTGTGAATGACGGCACAAAAAATAATCCCCAGGTCCCACGCACGCTGGACCAGAGACCCATGAAGCCACCTGCTCATCTCTAGTCCCAACTGTCCCGGATACAGCAGTCAGTCCCGGATTTGGGTCTACACCCTGCAGTCTCAGGCGTCTGCTGAATTTTCCTCACTACCAGTGTCCCTCTGACAACTCCTCCTGCCGGGGGAGAAAGCAGTGGTAAATGGCCGTGGATTAGGGTGATGCCAAAATTTGCTGCTATGCGCGTCGCATGATCTGTGCCTCTTTCTGTGCTTCAAAAGTTGTGAGGTGTGCACAGTTACTTGGTGTAACATTGGTGGATGTGGACCCACTGCACCATCGGCCAGGCTTACTCTAAAGAGGTCTAACTAGGTGTCCACCAGGACTTCACTAGAGCTACTGGTGCAGAGGATAGGCTGGACAGCCGGTAGACACCAGGAACTACTCCAGGGTAGTCCCCAAGACTACCTCAGCTGATTGGTGGGTCAGAGACTCGAGTGTGAGGTACAACAGGCAAAGTGAACTGCCTAGGAATCAACATCAAGCAGAGGGCGGATGGTGGAGCTGCCTAATATAGGACCTGCCAGCATGGGATAGGCTGGGGAACCTAATCTGTGAAGGACACAGCAGGGTTAAATTCCTGTACAGACTGGCCAATCTCCCTAAGGCTACAAGGAAACAACATGCTGATGTGGCGCTCCTGAGGCTCAGCCGCCACAGAGGTACTGCACCTCCTCCTGAGGTGTGGTACCCCACCATTCAGGTAAGGTGGAAACTCCTGACCACACTCCAACACCTGCACCCCACACCACAAAGTAGTGTAGCAAAGCACCTTCGGCGGCTCCCTGCTTGGAGTGTAGCAAAGCACCCATTGGTGGCTCCCTGCTTGGAACACGAAACGTGCTGGGTGGAGTTTAGTTTACATTAGAGAGAGCGGGGAGAGTTTGGGAGAGGAGTCAGTTGTTGAGTAAGGAAAGAGAAGAAGATCCCCGGAGAGAGGGATAGATGGATGGAAGTGCTGCAGCATATCCCAGTGACCTGGGTCTGCTGGCACGGGAAAGGAAGAGACAGAGAGCAACATAGACTGAAAGCCTGATTTTCCATAGAAAGAAAGATTAGTACGGAACGTGAGGAGTAAAAGAGAACAGAGGACGTGGGTTAGAAGAGAACCCTTCCTAGAAGTTCTAAGCGCAAGGCCGGGGCCCGGTCCCCGAGGTTGCATGGATACTAATGGTCCTGCAGCAGACACCGGAGGAATAGAAGGAGTGACTGCTTTATTCCCACACAAGACTTGGGGGCACAACAGCAACTGGATAGTGAGCCGGGACTTAGTAGCAATGGTCCTATGCCGGTTGGAAAACCGCTGGGCCTTTTTCTGGGAGAGAGACAACTTATCCACCACTTGGTCCCAGATCTGGTGCATTCTCTCCACCACAGTGTCAACACCTGGGTAGGCAGAAGACTCCACCTGCCCTGAAGAGAATCGAGGATGAAACCCAAAGTTACAAAAAAAAGGTGACATCAAAGTGGCAGAACTAGCTCTATTATTTAAAGCAAATTCGGCCAAGGTCAAAAATGAAACCCAATCATCCTGATCAGCAGAAATAAAACATCTCAAATACGACTCCAAAGTCTGGTTTGTTCTCTCTGTCTGCCCATTGGTCTGAGTGTGAAACGCAGAGGAGAAGGACAACTGAATTCCCAGCTTGGAACAGAAAGTCGTCCAAAATCTAGAAACAAACTGAACTCCTCTGTCAGATACAATGTTCTCAGGAATCCCGTGCAAGCGAACCACCTGTTGCAAAAACAAGGGCACCAACTCTGGAGAAGGTGGCAACTTAAGGAGTGGTACAAGATGGACCATCTTAGAGAATCTATCACAAATCACCCAAATAACAGTCATTCTCTGAGAAACAGGCATATCAGAGATAAAATCCATTGAAATATGGGTCCATGGCCTCCGGGGCACCGGCAAAGGCATCAACAACCCACTACAGCGAGAACAAGGTTTAGACCGGGAGCAAGTCCCACAGGACTACACAAAATTCCTGACATCACGAGACAAGGCGGGCCACCAAAAAGACCGACTCACCAAATTTCTAGTACCAAAAATACCTGAATGACCAGCCAATGCGGAGCAATGAACCTCAGACATCACTCTCTTTCTCCACTGGTCAGAAACATACAATTTTCCAATGGGACAACGCTCAGGTTTGTCCTCCTGAAACTCTTCCAGAACACGTCTCAAATCGGGCGAGATGGCAGAAAGAACTACCCCCTCACCTAAGATGGTAGCAGGCTTGGTCACAATCGGAGAATCAGCAAAGAAACTCCTAGAGAGAGCGTCTGCCTTGACATTCTTAGTACCCGGAAGAAAAGAGACCACAAAATCAAAACGTGTGAAAAACAAGGCCCACCTAGCCTGTCTAGGATTCAAGCGTTTGGCCGACTCCAGGTAAATCAAATTCTTGTGGTCAGTAAGGACCACGACTTGATGTTTAGCTCCCTCCAACCAATGTCTCCACTCCCCAAATGCCCATTTCATGGCTAACAGTTCCCGATTCCCCACATCATAGTTACGTTCGGATGGGGAGAACTTTTGGGAAAAGAAAGCACAGGGATTCATTTTAGATGTTACAGGATCTTTTTGGGACAAAACAGCTCCTGCACCAATCTCAGAAGCGTCCACCTCTACCTGAAACGGGAGTGAGACATCAGGTTGCCGCAAAACCGGAGCAGAAGTGAACCTTCGCTTCAGCTCCTGAAAAGAAGAAACAGCCTCCGGAGACCAATTCAGCACATCAGCCCCCTTCTTAGTCAAATCAGTCAATGGTTTGGCAATACCAGAAAAATTAGCTATAAATTTACGATAAAAATTAGCAAAACCCAAAAACTTCTGGAGGGCCTTCAAAGAAGTGGGCTGAACCCAATCATAAATGGCCTGTACCTTGGCCGGGTCCATTTCAATAGTTGACGGAGACAAAATAAATCCCAAAAATGAAATCCTCTGTACACCAAAAAGGCATTTCGATCCCTTGACATAAAGGGAATTCTCCCTCAAAATCCGGAACACAGTCCGAACATGTTCCACATGAGAGTCCCAATCCTTGGAAAAGATCAAAATATCATCCAGATAGATGATCAAAAATTTATCCACAAAGTCTCGGAAAATATCATTCATGAAGCACTGGAAGACAGAAGGGGCATTAGTGAGCCCAAAAGGCATCACCAGGTACTCAAAATGTCCCTCCGGAGTATTAAATGCCATCTTCCATTCATCCCCCTGCTTAATGCGAATAAGATTATACACCCCCCTGAGGTCAAGCTTGGTAAACCAGCAAGCACCTTTAACTCTGGCGAATAGATCAGAAATCAGGGGTAACGGATACTGATATTTAACAGTAATTTTGTTGAGGGAACGATAGTCAATACAAGGCCTTAATGAACCATCTTTCTTGGCCACAAAAAAACCCCCAGCACCTAAGGGTGAAGAGGATGGTCTAATATGACCCTTCTCCAACGACTCCTTAATATAGGATCGCATAGCCTCGTGCTCGGGTACTGATAAATTGAAAAGTCGACCCTTGGGAAATTTACACCCAGGGCTCAGCTCAATTGCACAGTCATAACTCCTATGAGGAGGCAAAGACGCAGACTCATTCTCACTAAATACATCATAAAAATCAGCCAAATAGTCAGGAACATTATGCGACTGGGGAGAGGTGGAGAAAACAGGAGCGTCACTAAGGGCACACCTACAACCCCAACTCACCAGAGATAAAGATTTCCAATCCAAAACTGGATTATGGATTTGCAACCAGGGAAACCCCAGAATGAGGGTATCATGCAAATTATGCAACACCAAAAATCTGCAATTTTCTTGATGGTCTGGGGCGACCCGCATTACGACCTGGGACCAAAACTGAGGTTTATTCTTCGCCAAAGGAGTAGCATCAATCCCCCTCAAAGGGATAGGCATCCGCAGAGGTGTCATAGGAAACCCACAATGTTTAGCAAAATCCAAGTCCATCAGGTTCAGAGCTGCTCCCGAATCCACAAAAGCCTTAGCGGAAAATGTGGACAGGGAGCAGATCAGAGTAATTGCCAGAAGAAACTTAGGTTGAACACCACCCACAGCAAATGTGTGTGCAAAACGTTTCTCTCATTTAGGGCAGACAGAAATAATATGAGAGGCATCTCCACAGAAAAAACACAGCTTATTATGCCTTCTGACCTCCTGACATTGCGCCCTAGACAAAACTCTATCACATTGCATAGGTTCAGATATTTGTTCAACAGGTGGCAACACCTCTCGTGCAGTTTTGCGTTCACGCAAACGCCGATCAACCTGAATGGCTAATGACATAGAATCGTCAAGACCAGAAGGAACAGGAAATCCCACCATAGTATCTTTTACGGTTTCTGACAAACCCTTTCGAAAGAGAGCTGCCAAGGCACCATCATTCCAGGTAGTGAGGACCGCCCACTTTCGGAATTTTTGACAGTACAACTCTGCAGAATCCTGACCCTGGCTCAATGCCAACAGGGCCTTTTCAGCCTGATCAATAGCATTAGGTTCATCATACAACAACCCCAAGGCCTGAAAAAATGTGTTCACATCAGTCAGAATAGGATGATCAGGTTTCAAAGAAAACGCCCAATCCTGGGGATCGCCGCGCAGCAAAGAGATGACAATTTTAACCTGCTGCGCGGAGTTCCCCGATGAGTTAGGCTTCAAGGCAAAAAATAATTTACAATTATTCTTACAATTCAGAAATTTAGACCGATCCCCAAAAAACACATCAGGAGTAGGGATCTTTGGTTCAGCAGCATGTGAATGAGCAAGATAGGTGGAAATTCCCCGCACTTCAGCAGTAAGCTGCTCCACACGATCAGACAATTGCTTAATCTCCATTGAGAAAAAATTCCCCCTACGGCCTCAAGAGAAATTGAGGAAAAAATATACACAAAAAAAAAATTCTGACACTTTTTTTTTTTTTTTTACAATTCTTTCCTGCTATTGAGTACCCTAGAATCTGCGGTATGGCTGGTGATTCTATTATGAATGAGTCACCGGAGGAGGAGAAAACAAAAATACAAGCTAAGTCCAGAAAACCGGGGAGGTTGATAGCTATCGGATTGCAGACCCCTGATCCTATACACCACAACTAACAGTAGCCGTGGGGGGTTCCTACGGTGCCCTAGACCCCTCGTCACAGCCGGAGAACTACATAAGCCTAAAGAAGGAAAGGGGAAATCTAAACTGCCCCAGAACAGACCCCAAAGCAATAGACAGGCCCCAACATGTATTGTCGGTGAAATACAGATGAAAACACAAACACAGACAGAAAGACAGGCTGAGCAAATGATGGGGCCCAACTAACTAGATAGGACAGGACAGAAAAGATGCTGGCTGCAATCCGCAAAAAACCCTACCAAAAATGTCCCAACTGTCTGATAGGGAAAAAGGCCCTGAAGTCGCTAGACTTCAAAACCACTATATCAGCACTCAGGTATATTCTGAAAACAGAGCAAAGAGATAAACTGATCAGAGACAAAAATGGAATTCAGCCAGTCCCAACCAGGACTGGCAGAATATAAACACTAAGGAAACCAGACAAAATCTCATGGAATAATAGCAGGGCAAAAACTTAGCTTTTAGTAGACAGGAACTAAAACTGGATGCAAGAGCTCAGAGCAGAAAGGATCACCAGCAACCCTGCAGGGCGTCGGCTGCCTTATATCCACTCAGAAATTCCAGATATCCAATCACACTCCGCCTGTTCAGATGACAGGTTCTTCCCATCCCAATCAATTTCACTACCTCTCTTCACCAGCAGAGGGAGTTCATCAGACATCAAAGGTGAAGGGGAGAATGAACTCACAACACTAATGGTCCTGCAGCAGACACCGGAGGAATAGAAGGAGTGACCGCTTTATTCCCACACAAGACTTGGGGGCACAACAGCAATTGGATAGTGAGCCGGGACTTAGTAGCAAGGAGTCCCCGAAGCAGGCTACAGCTGTCTGCCGTACAAGTAGAGTTCATAAGAATATCGGACAGGAGGAACTCCAGTGTAACTCAGTACTCGCAGTACTTCATTTAAAGGCGCTATAAGAGGAGACGTTCAGAAAGGTACAGGTGGGCGGAGTGTTGGAAAGGAGTATTCCATCTGGCCTGGAGGTTGACTGAGTCCCTGACCCGGAGGACACGGCATGGAGGCAGGCACCTGTTTGTACAACAGACTGTGAGTAAAGCTTTGGAACAACATGCCCTGGTGTCCTCCACTCATTCCCGCGTCACACACACCTGGCACCGCTGCATCCCTGTGCCTACACTGCACCATTCCTGCAACGCGTCTCTACACTGCCCTGGGACTACAGCCCTGCCTGTGGAGGGCTATAACATCACTGCTGCACCACACCATCTGTCCCAGAGGATCTGTCTGCAGCGTCGGCTTACATCTCTATTGCCGAACACCACAGGTGGCGTCACGAATCACTCATAAACTTTCATCACTCTAAGCACACTGCAACAACTCCTTTTACAATGGGCGCCCAGGGCCACGGGCCGGGTCTCAGCTGCCGTGACATCTCCCATTGAAGCTCATAGGGCCCGGTACCGAGTACCCCACAGCCCTGGGAGGTCGACCCACTGAGAAGCTGCAGTGACCATAGTGAGAAGAGAGGCACTGACAAGGCATGTGAGGCACCATCATAACATCTGGTTAGGAGCCCACTCAGATGTCCTTGAGCTGAACCACTCGCTGCACCTCGAAACACATGTAATATCTATACAGCAAGTAGTAAAGAAATCAGTGACACCTGTAAGATAAAAATGCCCATTACACCCATAGATGACTTCCCTGATGGGTACAGAGTCTGAAATGGGGTAACTTTAGGGGGTCGTACGTTGTCCACGAACATCGGGGGCTTTACAACTGGCCCCCACAAGCGAGGACTGCCAAATTAGTGCTCCAAAAAGCAAAACAGTGACTCTCCGCATTGGAGCCCGGCCGTGTGCAGTCATTCCTGACCTCAGGTTTGGGAGAAATTTCTGTGTAAATTGTGGCTCCATTTTACTCTCTGTGAAATAGAAAAATTTGAGTCTAAAACATTTCACCTCGTACACACGGCTCCACTCCGTACACCTCGTACACACACGGCTCCGCTCCGTACACCTCGTACACACGGCTCCGCTCCGTACACCTCGTACACACAGGGCTCCGCTCCGTACACCTCGCACACACGCGGCTCCGCTCCGTACACCTCGCACACACGCGGCTCCGCTCCGTACACCTCGCACACACGCGGCTCCGCTCCGTACACCTCGTACACACGCGGCTCCGCTCCGTACACCTCGTACACACGCGGCTCCGCTCCGTACACCTCGTACACACGCGGCTCCGCTCCGTACACCTCGTACACACGCGGCTCCGCTCCGTACACCTCGTACACACAGGGCTCCGCTCCGTACACCTCGCACACACGCGGCTCCGCTCCGTACACCTCGTACACACGCTGCTCCGCTCCGTACACCTCGTACACACGCGGCTCCGCTCCGTACACCTCGTACACACGCGGCTCCGCTCCGTACACCTCGTACACACGCGGCTCCGCTCCGTACACCTCGTACACACGCGGCTCCGCTCCGTACACCTCGTACACACGCGGCTCCGCTCCGTACACCTCGTACACACAGGGCTCCGCTCCGTACACCTCGTACACACGCGGCTCCGCTCCGTACACCTCGTACACACGCGGCTCCGCTCCGTACACCTCGCACACACGCGGCTCCGCTCCGTACACCTCGCACACACGCGGCTCCGCTCCGTACACCTCGCACACACGCGGCTCCGCTCCGTACACCTCGCACACACGCGGCTCCGCTCCGTACACCTCGTACACACGCGGCTCCGCTCTGTACATCTCGTACACACACGGCTCCGCTCTGTACATCTCGTACACACACGGCTCCGCTCCGTACACCTCATACACACGCGGCTCCGCTCCGTACACCTCGTACACACACGGCTCCGCTCCGTACATCTCGTACACACGCGGCTCCGCTCCGTACACCTCGTACACACGCGGCTCCGCTCCGTACACCTCGTACACACGCGGCTCCGCTCCGTACACCTCATACACACACGGCTCCGCTCCGTACACCTCGTACACACACAGCTCCGCTCCGTACATCTCGTACACACACAGCTCCGCTCCGTACATCTCGTACACACACGGCTCCGCTCCGTACACCTCGTACACACACGGCTCCGCTCCGTACACCTCGTACACACGCGGCTCCGCTCCGTACACCTCGTACACACACGGCTCTGCTACATCCACCCTGTAAACCCCTCCTGACCCCACACATAAACTTCCCCTCATCCGACACACTCTGAGGCCCCTGATCATGTGACCCCTGACTCCTCCCCTCCTGTGACCTCATCACAGGTCCTGTGCACAGAGCAGCCATATATGTGGAGTGCGGCTCAGCAGGTTAGTGATGGGCAGTCCGGCTCTTCTGGCTCCTTTCCCCACTTTTCTCCCTCCTGTCCCTTCACTATAAAGCCTGGGCCTCATTATACAGCTGTACAGGGGTCTAGTGAAGGCTTTTTAGCCCTTTCCTCAGACTGTAGCTCCTGGGAACAGGCCCTCACTCCTGTCCCTTCACTATAAAGCCTTTGCCTCATTATACAGCTGTACAGGGGTCTAGTGAAGGCTTTTTAGCCCTTTCCTCAGACTGTAGCTCCTGGGAACAGGCCCTCACTCCTGTCCCTTCACTATAAAGCCTGGGCCTCATTATACAGCTGTACAGGGGTCTAGTGAAGGCTTTTTAGCTCTTTCCTCAGACTGTAGCTCCTGGGCACAGGCCCTCACTCCTGTCCCTTCACTATAAATCCTGGGCCTCATTATACAGCTGTACAGGGGTCTAGTGAAGGCTTTTTAGCCCTTTCCTCAGACTGTAGCTCCTGGGAACAGGCCCTCACTCCTGTCCCTTCACTATAAAGCCTGGGCCTCGTTATACAGCTGTACAGGGGTCTAGTGAAGGCTTTTTAGCCCTTTCCTCAGACTGTAGCTCCTGGGAACAGGCCCTCACTCCTGTCCCTTAACTATAAAGCCTGGGCCTCATTATACAGCTGTACAGGGGTCTAGTGAAGGCTTTTTAGCCCTTTCCTCAGACTGTAGCTTCTGGGATCAGGCCCTCACTCCTGTCCCTTCACTATAAATCCTGGGCCTCATTATACAGCTGTACAGGGGTCTAGTGAAGGCTTTTTAGCCCTTTCCTCAGACTGTAGCTCCTGGGAACAGGTCCTCACTCCTGTCCCTTCACTATAAAGCTTGGGCCTCGTTATACAGCTGTACAGGGGTCTAGTGAAGGCTTTTTAGCCCTTTCCTCAGACTGTAGCTCCTGGGAACAGGCCCTCACTCCTGTCCCTTAACTATAAAGCCTGGGCCTCATTATACAGCTGTACAGGGGTCCAGTGAAGGCTTTTTAGCCCTTTCCTCAGACTGTAGCTTCTGGGATCAGGCCCTCACTCCTGTCCCTTCACTATAAAGCCTGGGCCTCATTATACAGCTGTACAGGGGTCTAGTGAAGGCTTTTTAGCCCTTTCCTCAGACTGTAGCTCCTGGGAACAGGCCCTCACTCCTGTCCCTTAACTATAAAGCCTGGGCCTCATTATACAGCTGTACAGGGGTCTAGTGAAGGCTTTTTAGCCCTTTCCTCAGTCTGTAGCTCCTGGGAACAGGCCCTCACTCCTGTCCCTTAACTATAAAGCCTGGGCCTCATTATACAGCTGTACAGGGGTCTAGTGAAGGCTTTTTAGCCCTTTCCTCAGACTGTAGCTCCTGGGAACAGGCCCTCACTCCTGTCCCTTAACTATAAAGCCTGGCCCTCATTATACAGCTGTACACAGGTCTAGTGAAGGCTTTTTAGCCCTTTCCTCAGTCTGTAGCTCCTGGGAACAGGCCCTCACTCCTGTCCCTTCACTATAAAGCCTGGGCCTCATTATACAGCTGTACAGGGGTCTAGTGAAGGCTTTTTAGCCCTTTCCTCAGACTGTAGCTCCTGGGCACAGGCCCTCACTCCTGTCCCTTCACTATAAAGCTTGGGCCTCATTATACAGCTGTACAGGGGTCTACTGAAGGCTTTTTAGCCCTTTCCTCAGACTGTAGCTCCTGGGCACAGGCCCTCACTCCTGTCCCTTCACTATAAAGCCTGGGCCTCATTATACAACTGTACAGGGGTCTAGTGAAGGCTTTTTAGCCCTTTCCTCAGCCTGTAGCTCCTGGGAACAGGCCCTCACTCTTGTCCCTTCACTATAAAGCTTGGGCCTCATTATACAGCTGTACAGGGGTCTAGTGAAGGCTTTTTAGCCCTTTCCTCAGACTGTAGCTCCTGGGAACAGGCCCTCACTCCTGTCCCTTCACTATAAAGCCTGGGCCTCATTATACAGCTGCACAGGGGTCTAGTGAAGGCTTTTTAGCGCTTTCCTCAGACTGTAGCTCCTGGGAACAGGCCCTCACTCCTGTCCCCTCACTATAGAGCCTGGGCCTCATTATACAGCTGTACAGGGGTCTAGTTAAGGCTTTTTAGCCCTTTCCTCAGACTGTAGCTCCTGGGCACAGGCCCTCACTCCTGTCCCTTCACTATAAAGCCTGGGCCTCATTATACAGCTGTACAGGGGTCTAGTGAAGGCTTTTTAGCCCTTTCCTCAGACTGTAGCTCCTGGGCACAGGCCCTCACTCCTGTCCCTTCACTATAAAGCCTGGGCCTCATTATACAGCTGTACAGGGGTCTAGTGAAGGCTTTTTAGCCCTTTCCTCAGACAGTAGCTCCTGGGAACAGGCTCTCACTCCTGTCCCTTTACTATAAAGCCTTTGCCTCATTATACAGCTGTACAGGGGTCTAGTGAAGGCATTTTAGCCCTTTCCTCAGACTGTAGCTCCTGGGCACAGGCCCTCACTCCTGTCCCTTCACTATAAAGCCTTTGCCTCATTATACAGCTGTACAGGGGTCTAGTGAAGGCTTTTTAGCTCTTTCCTCAGACTGTAGCTCCTGGGCACAGGCCCTCACTCCTGTCCCTTCACTATAAATCCTGGGCCTCATTATACAGCTGTACAGGGGTCTAGTGAAGGCTTTTTAGCCCTTTCCTCAGACTGTAGCTCCTGGGAACAGGTCCTCACTCCTGTCCCTTCACTATAAAGCCTGGGCCTCGTTATACAGCTGTACAGGGGTCTAGTGAAGGCTTTTTAGCCCATTCCTCAGACAGTAGCTCCTGGGAACAGGTCCTCACTCCTGTCCGTTCACTATAAAGCCTGGGCCTCGTTATACAGCTGTACAGGGGTCTAGTGAAGGCTTTTTAGCCCTTTCCTCAGTCCGTAGCTCCTGGGAACAGGCCCTCACTCCTGTCCCTTCACTATAAAGCATGGGCCTCATTATACAGCTGTACAGGGGTCTAGTGAAGGCTTTTTAGCTCTTTCCTCAGACTGTAGCTCCTGGGCACAGGCCCTCACTCCTGTCCCTTCACTATAAAGCCTGGGCCTCATTATACAGCTGTACAGGGGTCAAGTGAAGGCTTTTTAGCTCTTTCCTCAGACTGTAGCTCCTGGGCACAGGCCAATACTCCTGTCCCTTCACTATAAAGCCTGGGCCTCATTTTACAGCTGTACAGGGGTCTAGTGAAGGATTTTTAGCCCTTTCCTTGGTCTGTAGCTCCTGGGCACAGGCCCTCAGTCCTGTCCCTTCACTATAAAGCCTGGGCCTCATTATGCAGCTGTACAGGAGTCTAGTGAAGGCTTTTTAGCCCTTTCCTCAGACAGTAGCTCCTGGGAACAGGCCCTCACTCCTGTCCCTTCACTATAAAGCCTTTGCCTCATTATACAGCTGTGCAGGGGTCTAGTGAAGGCTTTTTAGCCCTTTCCTCAGACTGTAGCTCCTGGGCAAAGGCCCTCACTCCTGTCCCTTCACTATAAAGCCTTTGCCTCATTATACAGCTGTACAGGGGTCTATTGAAGGCTTTTTAGCTCTTTCCTCAGACTGTAGCTCCTGGGCACAGGCCCTCACTCCTGTCCCTTCACTATAAATCCTGGGCCTCATTATACAGCTGTACAGGGGTCTAGTGAAGGCTTTTTAGCCCTTTCCTCAGACTGTAGCTCCTGGGCACAGGCCCTCACTCCTGTCCCTTCACTATAAAGCCTGGTCCTGATTATACAGCTGTACAGGGTTCTAGTGAAGGCTTTTTAGTCCTTTCCTCAGACTGTAGCTCCTGGGAACAGGTCCTCACTCCTGTCCCTTCACTATAAAGCCTGGGCCTCATTATACAGCTGTACAGGGGTCTAGTGAAGGCTTTTTAGCTCTTTCCTCGGTCTGTAGCTCCTGGGAACAGGCCCTCACTCCTGTCCCTTCACTATAAAGCCTTTGCCTCATTATACAGCTGTACAGGGGTCTAGTGAAGGCTTTTTAGCTCTTTCCTCGGTCTGGAGCTCCTGGGCACAGGCCCTCACTCCTGTCCCTTCACTATAAAGCCTGGGCCTCATTATGCAGCTGTACAGGAGTCTAGTGAAGGCTTTTTAGCCCTTTCCTCAGACAGTAGCTCCTGGGAACAGGCCCTCACTCCTGTCCCTTCACTATAAAGCCTTTGCCTCATTATACAGCTGTACAGGGGTCTAGTGAAGGCTTTTTAGCCCTTTCCTCAGACTGTAGCTCCTGGGAACAGGTCCTCACTCATGTCCCTTCACTATAAAGCCTGGGCCTCGTTATACAGCTGTACAGGGGTCTAGTGAAGGCTTTTTAGCCCTTTCTTCAGACTGTAGCTCCTGGGCACAGGCCCTCACTCCTGTCCCTTAACTATAAAGCCTGGGCCTCATTATACAGCTGTACAGGGGTCTAGTGAAGGCTTTTTAGCCCTTTCCTCAGACTGTAGCTTCTGGGATCAGGCCCTCACTCCTGTCCCTTCACTATAAAGCCTGGGCCTCATTATACAGCTGTACAGGGGTCTAGTGAAGGCTTTTTAGCCCTTTCCTCAGACTGTAGCTCCTGGGCACAGGCCCTCACTCCTGTCCCTTCACTATAAAGCTTGGGCCTCATTATACAGCTGTACAGGGGTCTACTGAAGGCTTTTTAGCCCTTTCCTCAGACTGTAGCTCCTGGGCACAGGCCCTCACTCCTGTCCCTTCACTATAAAGCCTGGGCCTCATTATACAACTGTACAGGGGTCTAGTGAAGGCTTTTTAGCCCTTTCCTCAGACTGTAGCTCCTGGGAACAGGCCCTCACTCTTGTCCCTTCACTATAAAGCTTGGGCCTCATTATACAGCTGTACAGGGGTCTAGTGAAGGCTTTTTAGCCCTTTCCTCAGACTGTAACTCCTGGGAACAGGCCCTCACTCCTGTCCCTTCACTATAAAGCCTGGGCGTCATTATACAGCTGCACAGGGGTCTAGTGAAGGCTTTTTAGCGCTTTCCTCAGACTGTAGCTCCTGGGAACAGGCGCTCACTCCTGTCCCCTCACTATAGAGCCTGGGCCTCATTATACAGCTGTACAGGGGTCTAGTTAAGGCTTTTTAGCCCTTTCCTCAGACTGTAGCTCCTGGGCACAGGCCCTCACTCCTGTCCCTTCACTATAAAGCCTGGACCTCATTATACAGCTGTACAGGGGTCTAGTGAAGGCATTTTAGCCCTTTCCTCAGACTGTAGCTCCTGGGCACAGGCCCTCACTCCTGTCCCTTCACTATAAAGCCTGGGCCTCATTATACAGCTGTACAGGGGTCTAGTGAAGGCTTTTTAGCCCTTTCCTCAGACAGTAGCTCCTGGGAACAGGCTCTCACTCCTGTCCCTTTACTATAAAGCCTTTGCCTCATTATACAGCTGTACAGGGGTCTAGTGAAGGCATTTTAGCCCTTTCCTCAGACTGTAGCTCCTGGGCACAGGCCCTCACTCCTGTCCCTTCACTATAAAGCCTTTGCCTCATTATACAGCTGTACAGGGGTCTAGTGAAGGCTTTTTAGCGCTTTCCTCAGACTGTAGCTCCTGGGCACAGGCCCTCACTCCTGTCCCTTCACTATAAATCCTGGGCCTCATTATACAGCTGTACAGGGGTCTAGTGAAGGCTTTTTAGCCCTTTCCTCAGACTGTAGCTCCTGGGAACAGGTCCTCACTCCTGTCCCTTCACTATAAAGCCTGGGCCTCGTTATACAGCTGTACAGGGGTCTAGTGAAGGCTTTTTAGCCCATTCCTCAGACTGTAGCTCCTGGGAACAGGTCCTCACTCCTGTCCGTTCACTATAAAGCCTGGGCCTCTTTATACAGCTGTACAGGGGTCTAGTGAAGGCTTTTTAGCCCTTTCCTCAGACTGTAGCTCCTGGGAACAGATCCTCACTCCTGTCCCTTCACTATAAAGCCTGGTCCTCATTATACAGCTGTACAGGGGTCTAGTGAAGGTTTTTTTTGTCCTTTCCTCAGTCCGTAGCTCCTGGGAACAGGCCCTCACTCCTGTCCCTTCACTATAAAGCATGGGCCTCATTATACAGCTGTACAGGGGTCTAGTGAAGGCTTTTTAGCTCTTTCCTCAGACTGTAGCTCCTGGGAACAGGCCCTCACTCCTGTCCCTTCACTATAAAGCATGGGCACCATTATACAGCTGTACAGGGGTCTAGTGAAGGCTTTTTAGCTCTTTCCTCAGACTGTAGCTCCTGGGCACAGGCCCTCACTCCTGTCCCTTCACTATAAAGCCTGGGCCTCATTATACAGCTGTACAGGGGTCAAGTGAAGGCTTTTTAGCCCTTTCCTCAGACTGTAGCTCCTGGGCACAGGCCAATACTCCTGTCCCTTCACTATAAAGCCTGGGCCTCATTTTACAGCTGTACAGGGGTCTAATGAAGGCTTTTTAGCCCTTTCCTCGGTCTGTAGCTCCTGGGCACAGGCCCTCACTCCTGTCCCTTCACTATAAAGCCTGGGCCTCATTATGCAGCTGTACAGGAGTCTAGTGAAGGCTTTTTAGCCCTTTCCTCAGACAGTAGCTCCTGGGAACCGGCCCTCACTCCTGTCCCTTCACTATAAATCCTTTGCCTCATTATACAGCTGTACAGGGGTCTAGTGAAGGCTTTTTAGCCCTTTCCTCAGACTGTAGCTCCTGGGCAAAGGCCCTCACTCCTGTCCCTTCACTATAAAGCCTTTGCCTCATTATACAGCTGTACAGGGGTCTATTGAAGGCTTTTTAGCTCTTTCCTCAGACTGTAGCTCCTGGGCACAGGCCCTCACTCCTGTCCCTTCACTATAAAGCCTGGGCCTCTTTATACAGCTGTACAGGGGTCTAGTGAAGGCTTTTTAGCCCTTTCCTCAGACTGTAGCTCCTGGGAACAGATCCTCACTCCTGTCCCTTCACTATAAAGCCTGGTCCTCATTATACAGCTGTACAGGGGTCTAGTGAAGGTTTTTTTTGTCCTTTCCTCAGTCCGTAGCTCCTGGGAACAGGCCCTCACTCCTGTCCCTTCACTATAAAGCATGGGCCTCATTATACAGCTGTACAGGGGTCTAGTGAAGGCTTTTTAGCTCTTTCCTCAGACTGTAGCTCCTGGGAACAGGCCCTCACTCCTGTCCCTTCACTATAAAGCATGGGCACCATTATACAGCTGTACAGGGGTCTAGTGAAGGCTTTTTAGCTCTTTCCTCAGACTGTAGCTCCTGGGCACAGGCCCTCACTCCTGTCCCTTCACTATAAAGCCTGGGCCTCATTATACAGCTGTACAGGGGTCAAGTGAAGGCTTTTTAGCCCTTTCCTCAGACTGTAGCTCCTGGGCACAGGCCAATACTCCTGTCCCTTCACTATAAAGCCTGGGCCTCATTTTACAGCTGTACAGGGGTCTAATGAAGGCTTTTTAGCCCTTTCCTCGGTCTGTAGCTCCTGGGCACAGGCCCTCACTCCTGTCCCTTCACTATAAAGCCTGGGCCTCATTATGCAGCTGTACAGGAGTCTAGTGAAGGCTTTTTAGCCCTTTCCTCAGACAGTAGCTCCTGGGAACCGGCCCTCACTCCTGTCCCTTCACTATAAATCCTTTGCCTCATTATACAGCTGTACAGGGGTCTAGTGAAGGCTTTTTAGCCCTTTCCTCAGACTGTAGCTCCTGGGCAAAGGCCCTCACTCCTGTCCCTTCACTATAAAGCCTTTGCCTCATTATACAGCTGTACAGGGGTCTATTGAAGGCTTTTTAGCTCTTTCCTCAGACTGTAGCTCCTGGGCACAGGCCCTCACTCCTGTCCCTTCACTATAAATCCTGGGCCTCATTATACAGCTGTACAGGGGTCTAGTGAAGGCTTTTTAGCCCTTTCCTCAGACTGTAGCTCCTGGGCACAGGCCCTCACTCCTGTCCCTTCACTATAAAGCCTGGTCCTGATTATACAGCTGTACAGGGGTCTAGTGAAGGCTTTTTAGCCCTTTCCTCAGACTGTAGCTCCTGGGAACAGGCCCTCACTCCTGTCCCTTCACTATAAAGCCTGGTCCTCATTATACAGCTGTACAGGGGTCTAGTGAAGGCTTTTTAGCCCTTTCCTCAGTCCGTAGCTCCTGGGAACAGGCCCTCACTCCTGTCCCTTCACTATAAAGCCTGGGCCTCATTATACAGCTGTACAGGGGTCTAGTGAAGGCTTTTTAGCTCTTTCCTCAGTCTGTAGCTCCTGGGAACGGGCCCTCACTCCTGTCCCTTCAATATAAAGCCTGGGCCTCACTATACAGCTGTACAGGGGTCTAGTGTAGGTTTTTTAGCTCTTTCCTCAGTCTGTAGCTCCTGGGAACAGATCCTCACTCCTTTCCCTTCACTATAAAGCCTGGGCCTCATTATACAGCTGTACAGGGGTCTAGTGAAGGCTTTTTAGCCCTTTCCTCAGACTGTAGCTCCTGGGAACAGGCCCTCACTCCTATCCCTTCACTATAAAGCCTGGGCCTCATTATACAGCTGTACAGGGGTCTAGTGAAGGCCCGGATCCCTAGAGCGCTCCCGATAATCAGCTGCATGTGTCGCTCTCCATGCAGGTGCTGTGACTATCACACAGCGCGACACACACAGCTGATTATCGGGAGCGCTCCAGCACACTGAGTCCTGCACACACTGAGGCCCCTGATCATGTGACCCCTGACTCCTCCCCTCCTGTGACCTCATCACAGGTCCTGTGAGCACAGAGCAGTCATATATGTGGCAGACACTCCTGGATCTTCTGCCTTCTGGGACGGTTCCTCCTGTGAGTCCTAATAACCCTTTCGCTCCCTGTATTCTCCTTTCTGACAGGACAATATCTGAATTCGGACAGTGTGACAGGCATTTAAGCAATGTGGAAGGAAAAAATGACAATTGTACTTTTTTTCCTCACAAAAATGTGACTTTAGCCCCAAAATTGGCAGCGTAACAAATCCTTATTCCCCCACTGTAGTTTGTAGACTCCATATACAGATCCCTTAAGTGTGAAAAGAGCTGAATTCCCCACTTAAGTTATTGCATTTTGGAAATTGCCCCCACTGGGAATTTATCTACAGGTAAAACACAATTGTGTCTCCATGGGGGTTGTGCTCACAGCCCAACATCGTGTGGCCTCCAAAGAAATGCCACCCCACACCATTACTGACCTCTGCCAAACCGGTCATGCTGAAGGATGTTGCAGGCAGCAGATCGCTCTCCACGGCGTCTCCAGACTCTGTCACGTCTGTCACATGTGGTCAGTGTGAACCTGCTTCCATCTGTGAAGAACACAGGGCGCCAGTGGTGAATTTGCCTATCCTGGTGTTCTGTGGGAAATGCCAAGCATCCTGTACGGTATTGGGCTGTGAGCACAACCCCCATCTGTGGACGTCGGGCCCTCAGACCATCCTAATGGAGTTGTTTTGTAACCGTTTGTGCAGACACATGAACATTTGTGGCCTGCTGAAGATCATTTTGCAGGGCTCTGGCAGTGCTCCTCCTGTTCCTCCTTGCATAAAGGTGGAGGTAGCGGTCCTGCTGCTGGGTTGTTGCCCTCATACGGCTCCCTCCACATCTCCTTGTGTACTGACCTGTCTCCTGGTAGCACCTCCAGCCTCTGGACACTACGCTGACTGACACAGCAAACCTTCTTGCCACAGCTCGCATCGATGTGCCATCCTGGATGAGCTGCACTACCTGAGCCACTTGTGTCAGTTGTAGAGTCCGTCTCATGTTACTACAAGTGTGAAAGCACAACCAACATTCAAAAGTGACCAAAACATCAGCCAGAAAGCGTTGGTACTGAGATGTGGTCTGTGGTCCACACCTGCAGAACCACTCCTTTATTGAGGGTGTCTTGATAATTGCCAATAATTTCCATCTGTTGTCTATTTCATTTGCACAACAGCATGTGAAATTGATTGTCAATCAGTGTTGCTTCCTAAGTGGACAGTTTGATTTCACAGAAGTTTGATTTACTTCGAGTTATATTCTGTTGTTTAAGTGTTCCCTTTATTTTTTTGAACAGTGTATATAGATAGATTTTTTTTTCTTTACGTTGGAGGGTCCAATTCCAGCTATTGCTGTGGGATCTGTGATTTCTATCTACTCCACTGTGTACAGGATAATAGAGTATAATAAAGTAGTTATGGACGTGACGTAACTAACATTGTGCAGTGACTCTGCTTTCCATATAGTGATGGATATTTCTTGTTGCTGAAACTGTGATTTTTTTTTCTACTTTAAACCTTTTTTAAACCGCTCTGATCAGTGCGATCATACAACATACAAGCCTCTGATGGCTCCGGTGATGCCCTGTACTACTGTAGTGCCGTGTATCATCACTGCCCATCAGTTTAATACTAACGGCCCCATACACATGAGATCAGAGTAGGCTGAACGGTCATTTGGCAGACGGCGATCTCTCCTGACTCCCCCATACACACAAATATTCCAGCTTTCCTGTGGTCTGTATGAGAGAGTCGCCTCCAGACTCCTCTAGAGGAGGATTATCTACAGGAAGAACAAACGGATTATCCTCTGAAATTCAGGATGTCAGATCCTTCTCTGCCCTGACATCATCTGTCGGGAGGCCCCCAAATACATTATATGGTCGGCCAAACCCCCCGAAATCAGTGCTTTCATGGAACTTTAGTCTAATGTGTATGGGGGCGTTATAAGGTAACTTATTGGACGCTGCCTCTGGCCCGATCTAATAGACCTTCATACATTGCAGCCCAGACCCCATTATTAGGCATGTAAGTATCGCAGTAACTAGGCCGCCCCATACTATCGAGTACTTGGGGGCGGGGGGCATTCAGCCAAACTCTGTCACACCTTCTTAGATGTCATGTTTGCTTTTCACAGCAGCAAGTGGTTAAGCTGTCAGGGTTTTTGTTGCAGCCTCCTCTGTGCCGTCCCTGCGGTGTACATCTATGTTCTGGGGACCAAAAAGATTCATTTCTTTTTAATAAATGTTTAACATGTTAAAAATTATAAAATGTGTCTTCTGCTTTTTGCATATTTTTTTCTTCTTACAAGAATTGTTGGAGCCAATTTTCTTTAGAAACATTTTAATGTCGGCTTTTTCTGGAGTTTTTCTTGTAATATAGGAAAGTCTAAGGCCAGAAATAAACCCCATAAATCACTGTACATGGAGACTTTGGGATCAGATCATTTATGTCCGTTGTGATTTTGGAAACAAAAAATCTTTTCTAAAAGCCTCAAACTTCTGTGTGTGACTCAGAGCTGAGATCTAACGAGAAGATTCCAGTGCGGGGAAGACGGGAAACCTTCATATAGACGGTCGGTGGGGATGGAGGCAGTGACCGACTCTGGACAAATCTGACTCTAGAGCCGTAGTAGAAGATGAAGATGTCGTCCTCATCATGAAGGAGTTATTTCTCATGTCGCGTGTAATGAATATCTCCTGCAGTATTGCTAATGCCGATTCCAGTGTCGGTAATGAGACGAGAATTAGCGTTATGGAAGATGAGTCTATGAGGAACGTGTTCAGCTGCCGACTCCGAGGAGGAAACTGCTTGTTGTCTGTGGCCTAAATATATAGGTTTTATTAGTAGATGTCAGGGAAGAAAACTAAACCCTGTAAGATAATAAATCTCCTCATATGTTTCCCTTATTATCTCCAGTAATTGTATTATTACACAGGATTCTTATGATGTTACATCGGATCATCTTCTTCTCATTCAGGTCTCTACAATATCGGATCCTCTCAGTGAAGATCTTCTACAGAAGAGAATTTTCCTGATTTCCCCATCAAGGATGGATATGGACAGAGACAAGATGGCGGAGAGGATGTTACACCTCACCCTAGAGATCCTCTTCCATCTCACTGGAGAGGTGAGAGAGTCTGATGACGTCACATTACATCATTCTTATCTATGGGAATAACAGATGGACAGAACTGGAGAGGTGAGGACTCTGGAAATGTCTGTAGTGAGATTTATTAATGTGTCTCTCCATAACCAGGATTACACAGTGGTGAAGAAGACCTCTAGTGATCGCTGTCAGGACTCTGTGTCTGAGGGATGTGGAAGACCCCTGAGCCCAATCACGGGGTCTCCACCTCACCCCCTGATCCATGAGGACATCAATGACCAGAAGATCCTAGAACTCATCTACAAGATGATTGAGCTGCTGACTGGAGAGGTGACACTGCTGGGAATGCTGGGACATTATACAGTAACACTATGAAGGGATCGGGGGATGACGGTATCATTGTATGTGTCAGGTTCCTATAAGGTGTCAGGATGTCGCTGTCTATTTCTCCATGGAGGAGTGGGAGTATTTAGAAGGACACAGAGATCTGTACAAGGACGTCATAATGGAGGTTCCCCAGCCCCTCACATCACCAGGTAATAGACAGGACTAAATACACACGGCCTATAATTATCTGTATGTAGAGAATGAATTCAGTCCCTGTATGTGTTTCCTCCAGATCTATCCAGTAAGAGGACAACACCAGAGAGATGTCCCCGTCCTCTTCTTCCACAGGACTATAACCAAGAAGATCCCAGTGCTCCTCAGGATCATCAGGTAGATGGAGAGAAGGTGTCAGGAGATCTCCCCTATGATGTGTAGACGGCTGTGAAGGTCTTGTGCTCAGTCTTGTTTTATCCACCAGTATTATATGTTTTATACTTGTGTAATGAGAGCGGTGGAGATGGCAGGATTAGAGCTGATCATAGATGGGACTTCTCCATCTGTCGGTGACTTTTACAATATTTGTTTCAGGGTGAAGATCTGACCCATATTAATACTGCAGAGACATATGTGAGGGGTGATGAGCGGTGTAAAGAGGAGATTCCCACATATGACTACCCAGGTGAGTAGTAACCACTGAATGCAGAGAAGTCACAGATTCCTCTCAGTCACCGGCTGTGGCTGCTTTATCGGTGGTGTAGTCCGGCCGTATTACCATGATCACCATTTTGCGTCTAGACCACAACATTATCCTCCACCCAAAACTGTTCTAATGACTTTGGGCATTGAAAGCCCTTTTCTATAGAACTTACGACCTGGAGGATCCACCCCCCCTGGGATTAGTGTGAGGGTGATCCCTTAAGGCAAGATCAATATGATTGCTTGTACTGACCCAACATAGGCCGAGTGCGCGCTTAAAGAGTCATACCGAACGCAGAGTTAGATGTCTACTCCTTTTCTCAGCAAAGGCTTGCACACAACTGAAGTTTATTCTCAAGACAAAGAGACAGGAGATGGGTGTCACACAATCTTCTGAGTAGCCAGTGTCAGTCTATGATAGGTCCATTTCAGCTTCACTTCCATATATGGTATCCAGTATCTCAGCTTCTGCATTCCAAGGATTCCTTCCAGGGTGTTGTCTGAAGACACAGACGCCATCTTGGTACACCATATCCGAACTGACTTATATAAGGTTTAATAATTGATTTCAGTAGCCATTCTCTCCTTCACATTAGGAGACGCTGACCGTTACCTGCCCAGATCTGTAACTATAAAGCCAACTGACAGCGTACGTAGAATGTGCTGACAAGATAGAAAATCACTTGTAGAAAAATATGTGCTTTATGTGGTGCTCTAATTACATATTCATCTGTATTACATCTAGCAAAATGTCACTGGCGATGTCGGCGCCTGCGCAGTAGTATCTATACGTAAGAGATAGAGGCTACTGCGCAGGCGCCACTGGTGTCATTTTGCTGGATGTAATTTTTTTTCTAAGCCTCACAATAGCCACAATATTATAGGCATTATCAACAATAATATCAATGCTATTATATGCATTATGTAATAATGGGGGGCAGGTCAGTGAGGGGTCAGCAATGACCAGCCAGGTCTTTCCCCGGAAGGAACAACCACGGGAAGGGCAGTCTCCAATGAAGGAAACCACCTATGCCAAAACATGGTATCCATCCACAGACAGCTGTTTCGGGGTATTGCCCCTCATCAGTGTGGAGTAGGAAACTGGCTGGTAGGAGCAATGCCTAGTAAAAGACTGTGAAAATGAGGATGAATGAACTCATGGAGATCAACATCCAACACTGCGGAGACACGATCACGTGTTTCTCAACGCAGTGATTCTAGAGCACTGCCCCCATCCCTTATGGGAAATATGCAAAACATGCAAAACAGAAGCCGCGGAGACACCATCACATGTTTCTCAACGCAAGCAATGACTAGCCAGGTCTTTCCCCGGGAAGGAACAACCACGGGAAGGGCAGTCTCCAATGAAGGAAACCACCTATGCCAAAACATGGTATCCATCCACAGACAGCTGTTTCAGGGTATTGCCCCTCATTTTCACAGTGAGGGGTCAGCGACCTGTCATAAGCTAATACAGATGAATATGTAATCAGAGCACAACAAAGCCCCGCCCACAGCCCCGCCCCCGAGCACGAGAATATCATTAACTGAAAACTACAAATACAGATTACACAACAACCACAAGACGGATTTCATCACCAGGTATCATTGTAATCAGTATAACGGCGCTGACCTGACAGTGTCTGTAGGTTACTGAGCACAATCCTGCTGACAGGTTCCCTTTAAGACATCTCAGCTCTGCACTATTATACACAGTTCTCTTTAAATGTGTAATATTTCTTCTTGAAACTCATCTGACAGAAAATATTGGAGCTTACGATAGTTTAGATTGTGAGGTCACCGAGCCCCATACTCTAATTACCCCAGAGAGGTTTCACCACTAGCTGCTCATTTATTACTGATGGAGACTGTGGAGTTTGATCATTTCAGTAGATGTTATTGTCTATAGTCACAGTGTTTGATTACAGTAGTGTCCAAAATCCTCTGATTTAACCTCTTCCCGCAGCCAGTTTTGTGTTCCTAATCAGGCCCCATTATTAATATCTGACGTGTGTCACTTTATGTGGTGGTAAGTTTGGAATTCTTCACAAAGGATAATAGAAAACAGATGGATCTTACAAATTATTTTCCAGCTTCGCACTATACTCTACATACGGTTGTACACTACTGTCTGGGCACATGGCAGTGTTCAGAAGGGAAGGAGCGCCATTTAGCTATATGAATGCAGATCTAGCTGGAATAGTTTACAGACACAATGTATTGGGAGCACTGTTCATGGTCACCTGGCTGTTCATGGTGGACATCTTTTGAGCTTTCTTGGCTCTATCTTCTCTGCTTTCCATATCCCAGGGATTGCCTTGCTCATCGCCCTTTAACACCCTTACATGGATCTGGACTTACACTGGGACCCCTAGGCTTGGACCATGGTGTTACCTGCTATTCTGTAGTGTTAGATGGCAAGAAGAATAGTCAGGTAGCTGGGTCAGAACCAGAAGGACAGAACACAGAATCAGAAGACACAAGAGTAGTCAGTAAACGGGCCACGGTCACAGCAGGAAACAAATACACAAGCCACAAGCTGAGCACAGAGGACTGAACCAGAGGAGAACAGCGCTGTATCTGGCAGATTCCGGCCATGTGCTTTGCGCTTTAGTAGGGTGTGGTACTTTCCAATTGGCTGAAGTAGGGAGCAGATTACTCCAGCTGGACAGCAGGAACAGATCCCAGATGAGATTGGACACACCATATGCAGAAGCCCTAATATAACTAAATGACAGAAAACCAGAATAGTCGAAATCCCCATAAAGTGATTCCATTTTATAAATTAATTCCCTGAGGGTTGTAATCTATACACACGGGGTCAAAATTGTTGGTATCCCTCGTTTAATGACAGAAAAACCCACAATGGTCACAGAAATAACTTGAATCTCTGGAAGTGCATTGAGCAGCAAGGTGGTGTGCTGGTGAAAGGGGAAAAAAAAAACAAAAAACTCTTTTTAAATCTTCTTCCTGAGCGAGTGTGAACGAGCTGAGTGTGACCTGAGCGTGAGTGCGAACTGTGGTAAGTGTGTGACTTGAAATTCAGTGAAGAGGTATTTGGAAAACCTATAACAAATACCTGTGTGAGTTGCTGAATTGTAGGTTGCTGAGTGCTTTCTACCTGTTCAATTTTTGGGGGGCTTTGGGGGCTTGTTTAACCTATATTTTCTCTCTTCAGGGTTAATCTCTTCTTTTACTATCTGTGTTTTTAAGGGTAAACTATATTGCATTTAAATCTTGAGGTGTAACTATATTCACAAGGGGTTAATTAAGGGTGGGAGTTCATACAGTAATTAAGGGTTTATAAGGGGCAGCTGGTTGGGGCTCAACTCCTTTTGGAAGTGCATTGAGCAGCAAGGTGGTGTGCTGGTAAAAGGGGAAAAAAAAAAAAAACTCTTTTAAATCTTCTTCCTGAGTGAGTGTGAACGAGCTGAGTGTGACCTGAGCGTAAGTGTGAACTGTGGTAAGTGTGTGACTTGAGATTCTGTGACTTTAGATTCAGGGAGTTTCCAAGGGAGGTCTTACTGAATTGCTGTTATAGTAATATTTTTTTTTTTTTTTTATTTATTTTTGCTTATCTTATTGTCTGGTGCAATCCCCATTAGGATGTGCTCCACTATTGCCAATGCCATCCAGTGCACGTCTTGCCGCATGTATGAAATCCTTGAACAGCCGGTGGAGGGTGCATACTGCTGTACAAGATGTGAGCACGTTGTGCATTTGGAAGCCCAGATACTGGATCTAAATGTGCAGCTGGCAACACTGAGATCCATAGACAATATGGAAAGGAGTCTTCTGCTCACTGAGCAGACGCTCAATGGGATAGATGAGGGGGGGGATGCTAGGTTGGAGCTGCAGGACAATGAAGCAGCTAGCTGGGTGACAGTTAGAAGGCGGGGTAGAGGGAAGAGCACCAGGGAGGCTAGTCCTGATCTGGCACACCCCAATAAGTTTGCTAAGTTGGCAGATGAGGGGAGTGTTAGTGCAGGAGTAGCACTGCTGCAGCAAGGCATGTCCTTTGAAAGCCGGAGGAGTGTCTGCTCCAGTAAGGGGGGAAATAGGAGAGCAGGGCAGGCCAGACAGGTTCTGGTAGTGGGAGACTCAATTATTAGGGGAACAGATAGGGCAATCTGTCACAAAGACAGGGATCGTCGGACGGTGTGCTGCCTACCTGGCGCTCGAGTCCGACACATCGCTGATCGGGTTGACAGATTACTGGGAGGGGCTGGTGAGAATCCAGCGGTCATGGTGCACATTGGCACAAATGACAAAGTTAGAGGTAGGTGGAAGGTCCTTAAAGATGATTTCAGGGAATTAGGCTGTAAGCTTAAAGCAAGGACCTCCAAGGTGGTATTTTCGGAAATACTTCCTGTACCACGTGCCACGCCAGAGAGGCAATGGGAGATTAGGGAGGTTAATAAGTGGCTCAGGAATTGGTGTAGGAAGGAGGGGTTTGGGTTCCTGCAGAACTGGGCCGACTTCTCAGTTGGCTACAGGTTCTACGCTAGGGACGGGCTGCACCTCAATGGGGAGGGTGCCGCTGTGCTGGGGGAGAAAATGGCTAGAAGGTTGGAGGAGTGTTTAAACTAGGGACGGGGGGGAGGGTATTCCTTTTATAGGAGGGGAAGACAGTGCAGATAGAGACCTGGGCACAAATAATGACATTGGGGGTGGGGGTGGCATGGGGGGTGGGGTTAGAACAGTTAATAATTTAAGAAAGAATAGAGGTACAGAGAGATACATAAAGTGCATGTATACTAATGCCAGAAGCCTCGCCAACAAAATGGAGGAATTGGAGTTAATGTTGTTGGAACATAATTATGACATGGTGGGGATATCTGAGACATGGCTGGATGAGAGCCATGACTGGGCGGTTAATTTACAGGGCTATAGTCTGTTCAGAAATGACCGTACAAATAAGCGAGGGGGAGGCGTGTGTTTATATGTAAAATCATCCTTAAAACCCATCCTTCGTGATAATATGTATGAATCTAATGAAAATGTAGAGTCCCTGTGGGTAGAGATAAGGGGAGGGGGGAAAAATAATAAATTACTGATAGGGGTTTGTTATAAATCTCCAAAAATAATGGAAGCTACAGAGAATATCCTCATAAAGCAAATAGATGAAGCAGCGACTCAAGGAGAAGTCATTATTATGGGGGACTTCAACTACCCTGAAATACATTGGGGAACCGAAACCTGCAGTTCCAGCAAAGGTAATAGGTTTTTGACTACTATGAGAGACCATTACCTTTCACAACTGGTTCAGGACCCAACAAGAGGGGGGCACTGCTAGACCTAATATTATCCAACAGGCCAGACCGCATATCAAATGTAAGGGTTGGGGGTCACTTGGGTAATAGTGATCACAAATTAATAAGTTTTCATGTATCCTTTAATAAGATGTGTAGTAGAGGGGTTACAAGGACACTAAACTTCAGGAAGGCAAATTTCCAACGGATGAGAGATGATCTTGGTGCAATTAACTGGGACGATATCCTGAGACATAAAAATACACAAAGAAAATGGGAGACGTTTATTAGCATCCTGAATAGGAGCTGTGCACAATATATACCGTATGGGAATAAACATGCGAGAAATAGGAGGAAACCACTATGGCTAAATAGAGCTGTAAGGGGCGCAATAAGAGATAAAAATAAAGCATTTAGAGAATTAAAGCAAGTAGGTAGTGATGAGGCATTAAATAAATACAGAAGATTAAATAAATTCTGTAAAAAGCAAATCAAGACAGCAAAGATTGAGACAGAGAGACTCATTGCCAGAGAAAGTAAAAATAATCCCAAAATATTCTTTAACTACATAAATAGTAAGAAGCTAAAAAATGATAGTGTTGGTCCCCTTAAAAATAGTCTGGGTGAAATGGTGGATGAGGATGAGGAAAAAGCCAATATGCTAAATGACTTTTTTTCAACAGTATTTACACAAGAAAATCCCATGATGGATAACATGATCAGGGATAAAAATTCTCTGTTAAATGTCACCTGCTTAACCCAGCAGGAAGTACGGCGGCGTCTACAAATCACTAAAATTGACAAATCCCCGGGCCCGGATGGGATACACCCCCGAGTACTGCAGGAATTAAGCACAGTCATAGATAGACCACTATTTTTAATCTTTAAAGATTCCATAATAACAGGGTCTGTACCACAGGACTGGCGTATAGCAAATGTGGTGCCAATATTCAAAAAGGGGACAAAAACTGAACTTGGAAATTATAGGCCAGTAAGTTTAACCTCAACTGTGGGTAAAATCCTGGAGGGTTTTCTAAGAGATACTATACTGGAGTATCTGGAGAAGAATAACCTTATGACCCAATATCAACATGGGTTTACAAGAGACCGTTCCTGTCAGACTAATCTGATAAACTTTTATGAAGAGGTAAGCTCCGGACTGGACCAAGGGAATGCAGTGGACGTGGTGTACATGGACTTTTCAAAAGCTTTTGATACGGTGCCACACAAAAGGTTGATACATAAAATGAGAACAATGGGGATAGGGGAAAATATGTGTAGGTGGGTTAAGAGCTGGCTCAGGGATAGGAAACAAAGGGTGGTTATTAATGGAGCACACTCGGACTGGGTCACGGTTAGCAGTGGGGTACCACAGGGGTCAGTTTTGGGCCCGCTTCTTTTTAACATATTTATTAATGACCTTGTAGGGGGCATAGAGAGTAGAATTTCAATATTTGCAGATGACACTAAACTGCAGGGTAATTAATACAGAGGAGGACAATTTTATATTACAGGAGGATTTATGTAAACTAGAAGCTTGGGCTGATAAATGGCAAATGAGCTTTAATGGGGATAAATGTAAGGTCATGCACTTGGGTAGAACGAACAAGTTGTATAATTATGTGCTTAATTGTAAAACACTGGGCAAAACTGTCACTGAAAAAGACCTGGGTGTATGGGTGGACGACAAACTCACATTTAGTGGCCAGAGTCAAGCAGCTGCTGCAAAGGCAAATAAAATAATGGGATGCATTAAAAGAGGCATAGATGCTCATGAGGAGAACATAATTTTACCTCTATATAAGTCACTAGTGCGACCACACTTAGAATACTGTGTACAGTTCTGGTCTCCGGTGTATAAGAAAGACATAGCTGAACTGGAGCGGGTGCAGAGAAGAGCGACCAAGGTTATTAGGGAACTAGGGGGTCTGCAATACCAAGACAGGTTATTACACTTGGGGTTATTTAGTTTGGAGAATCGAAGGCTTAGGGGTGATCTTATTACAATGTATAAATATATGTGGGGACAATACAAAGACCTTTCTAATGATCTTTTTACTCTTAGACCTGTGACGGGGACAAGGGGGCATCCTCTACGTCTGGAGGAAAGAAGGTTTAAGCATACTAACAGACGCGGATTCTTTACTGTAAGAGCAGTGAGACTATGGAACTCTCTGCCATATGATGTTGTAATGAGTGATTCACTACTAAAATTTAAGAAGGGACTGGATGCCTTTCTTGAAAAGTATAATATTACAGGGTATATACACTAGTCTCCTTAATATTGCGTTGATCCAGGGAGCTAGTCTGATTGCCGTATGTGGAGTCGGGAAGGAATTTTTTTCCTCAATGTGAAGCTTACTGTTGCCACATGGGGTTTTTTTGCCTTCCTCTGGATCAACATGTTAGGGCAAGTTAGGATAGGATATGGGTTGAACTAGATGGACTTAAAGTCTCCCTTCAACCTTAATTACTATGTTACTATGTAAAAGTAATAATAAATAAAAAATCTATGAAAATGAACAAATGAAAGTCAGACATTGCTTTTCAACCAGGCTTCCACAGAATGTGTAAATCGCGGTGTATCCACTAATTAACATCACATGTGTCTACAATCCTGGAGTCAGTGAGTGGCCTGTATAGAGGCTACAGATACTCACTGTGCTGTTTGGTGACATGGTGTGTATCACACTCAACATGGACCAGAGGAAGCGAAGGAAAGAGTTATCTCAGGAGATTAGAAGGAAAATTATAGAAAAACATGTTACAGGTAAAAATTATAAGACCATCTCCAAGCAGCTTCATATTCTTGTCACTAAAGTTGCACATATTATTCAGAAATGTAATATCCATAGGACTGTACCCAACCTCCCTGGACGTGGCCGCAGGAGGAAAATTGATGACAAATCAAAGAGACGGATAATATGAATGGTAACAAAAGAGCCCAGAAAAACTTGTAAACAGATTAAAGGTGAACTTGAAGCTCAAGGAACATCAGTGTCAGATCACACCATCCGTCGTTCTATGAGCCAAAGTGGACTTCATGGGAGACGACCAAGGAGGACACCATTGTTGAAAAAAAATCAGACTGGAATTTGCTAAACTACATGTTGACAAGCTACAAAGCCTCTGGGAGAATGTCCTATGGACAGATGAGACAAAAATGGAACTTTCTGGCAAGGCACGTCAGCTCTATGTTCTCAGATGGAAAAATGAGGCATATCACAAAAAGAACACTGTCCCTACTGTGAAACATGGAGGAGACTCTGTTACGTTCTGGGGCTGCTTTGCTGCATCTGGCACAGGGTGTCTAGAATCTCCATCGTACAATGAAATCTCAAGACTATCAAGGGATTCTAGAGAGAAATGTGCTGCCCAATGTCAGAAAGCTTGGTCTCAGTCGCAGGTCATGGGTCTTGCAACAGGATAATGACACACAATACACAGCTAAAAACACGCAAGAATGGCTGAGAGGAAAATATTGGACTATTCTGAAGTGGCCTTCTATGAGCCCTGACCTAAATCCTAATGAGCATCTTTGGAAAGAGCTGAAACATGCCGTCTGGAAAAGGCAACCTTCAAACATGAGCCAACTGAAGTAGTTGCTCTTGAAGAGTGGGCCAAAATACCTGTCGAGAGGAGCAGAAGTCTCATTGACAGCTACAGGAATCATTTTATTTCAACAATTGCCTCCAAAGGTTGTGCAATAAAATATTTGAGTTAAGGGTACAATCATTTCTGTCCAGGCCTATTTCATGAGTTTTATTTTTTTTTTAATTTTGTGGAAGCATGGCTGAAAGCAATGTCTGACTTTCAGTTGTTCATTTTCATAGATTTTTTAATTATTATTACTTTTGTAAGATTAAAGTTATTTCTGTGACCATTGTGGGTTTCATTAAACAACGGGTACCAACAATTTTGACCATGTGTGTAGGAGGAGTGAATAATTTGACTCCACAGCAACTTTCCGGAAATTAACATGCAGTGGATGTTGGAGTGAAAATTACACATTTGCCATTTTATTACCCAGCACATAGTGCCCAGATTGTGCTCCAGGAGACACCGCAAATTAAGTGGATTCTTCTCACTATAATATTGCTAAATACAGGGATCCTAAATGTTGTTTGTCCACACTGCAAGACTCCGAAGTGAGAGCGGATTTTGCTGGATTGGTTTATAGAAACTCTGTTGCTTTTCAACAGCCTTTGAGCCACTATTAGTGTGGGAACCTCTGTTTTTCCAATGACAGATGATGGACCTGAGTGGGGACTTGTTTTTTGTGAGATGAGAATTGGTATTATTTTCGCCTACATAACATTGATTGGTTTCTTTGTATTCGATATTTGGGAGGCAGAATGAACAAACAGTTGAACACCACACACTACTGGCTCATCCAACAAGGTTTTCTATTACACTGTGACCTGTCATTGTCTTGGTAAATAATTAAAGCTTTTACATAGCTTGCCATTTTTATGGACAATTTAAGTAGAAATGTTCAAAAATATAAAACTAAAGGATATTTTAGTAATAAATAATAATTGTTTTTTTATCTTAGCAGATGACTGTACCAGGAGATCAGAGGGACAGTTGACATCTTCAATTTTTAAATCTGATGATCTTGAGATCCTACAAGATACAACTGAAGTGATTGCTATTACTCCAAATATATCATCATCCATTCATAGCAAAGATTTGTCATCTGATCTTATGAAACAGGTCCCATCTTCTGATTCATTACTGAGTAATAAGGGAAAGCAATGTCACAAAAAAGGCAATAAAAAACAAACTGCTACTAAAGCAGAGAAGTCATTCTCATGTTCAGAATGTGGGAAGTGTTTTACATGGAACTCAGATTTGGTTAATCACCATAGAACTCACACAGGGGAGAAGCCTTTTTCCTGTTCAGAATGTGGGAAATGTTTTATACAGAGATCACATTTTGTTACTCACCAGAGAACTCACACAGGAGAGAAGCCTTTTTCCTGTTCAGAATGTGGGAAATGTTTTAACCGGAAATCAAATTTTGTTAATCACCATAGAACTCACACAGGGGAGAAGCCTTTTTCCTGTTCAGAATGTGGGAAATGTTTTATACAGAAATCACATTTTGTTACTCACCAGAGAACTCACACAGGAGAGAAGCCTTTTTCCTGTTCTGAATGTGGGAAATGTTTTAACTGGAAATCAAATTTGGTTAATCACCATAGAACTCACACAGGGGAGAAGCCTTTTTCCTGTTCTGAATGTGGGAAATGTTTTAACCAGAAATCAGATTTGGTTAATCACCATAGAACTCACACAGGGGAAAAGCCTTTTTCCTGTTCAGAATGTGGGAAATGTTTTATCCAGAAATCAGATTTGGTTAATCACCATAGAACTCACACAGGGGAGAAGCCTTTTTCCTGTTCAGAATGTGGGAAATGTTTTGCACTTAAATCACAATTTGTTAGACACCAAAGAACTCACACAGGGGAGAAACCTTTTTCCTGTTCAGAATGTGGGAAATGTTTTAACCGGAAATCAAATTTGGTTAATCACCATAGAACTCACACAGGGGAGAATCCTTTTTCCTGTTCAGAATGTGGGAAATGTTTTAACCATAAATCAGAATTGGTTAATCACCATAAAACTCACACAGGGGAGAAGTCTTTTTCCTGTTCAGAATGTGGGAAATGTTTTGCACATAAGTCACATTTTGTTACTCACCAGAAAATTCACACAGGGGAGAAGCCTTTTTCCTGTTCAGAATGTGGGAAATATTTTGCACATAAATCACATTTTGTTAATCACCAGAGAACACACACAGGGGAGAAACCTTTTTCATGTTCAGAATGCGGGAAATATTTTCCATACAAATCAAATTTTGTCACCCACCAGAGAACCCACACAGGGGAGAAGCCTTTTTCATGTTCAGAATGTGGGAAATGTTTTTGCAATAAATCAGATTGTGTTAGGCACCAGAGAACTTACCAGGGGAGAAGCCTTTTTCATGTTCAGGATGTGGAATAATTTTTAACCAGAAAGGGAGTCTTGTTCCACACCAAATAACTCACACAGGGGAGAAACTTCCTTCATGTTTAATTGAAAATAAATCTTGATCACATCAGAGAAGCCATTTTTCCTGTTCATAATGTGGGAAATGTTTTAACAGAAATGGAATCTTACTACTAATAATAATCTTTCTTTTTATATAGCACTAACCTATTCCGCAGCCCTTTACAGTTTGCACACATTATCATCACTGGCCCCAATGGGGCTCACAATGTAAATTCCCTATCAGTATGTCTTTTGAATGTGGGAGGAAACCCACGCAAACACGGGGAGAACATACAAACTCCTTGCAGATGTTGTCCTAGATGGGAGTTGAACCCAGGACTACAGCACTACAAGGCTGCAGTGCTAGCGACTGAGCCACCTCACCAGAGAACTCACACAGGGGAGAAGCCTTTTTCCTGTTCAGAATGTGGGAAATGTTTTAACCAGAAATCAGATTTGGTTAATCACCATAAAACTCACACAGGGGAGAAGCCTTTTTCCTGTTCAGAATGTGGGAAATATTTTAACCGGAAAGCGCTTCTTGTTAGACATCAGAGCAGTCACACAGGGGAGAAGCCTTTTTGATTTTCTTAATATAGTCAATATTTTACTTGGAAATCAGCTGTTAATAGACATCAGAAGCGTCACATAGGGGAGAAGCCTTTTTTATGTTCATAATGTTGGAATAGTTTTAACCAAAATTGAACTTTCTTAAATGGGTTGTCTCTTGTCATTCCTCATGTATGCTGAAAATAGGATAAAACTAAACTTTATTAATTCCAAATGTAAAACTATACCCATAATTCACCCCCTGAATGTTAGACAGAAGGTGACTAATAGAAAAAAACATATACCCCACATCTCAGTATATAGGGTGAGGTGATGTATACACATTCACTCTCCAAGCCTCTTATTTCTATGGGTTTCATTGTCCTCACCAAAGGCGTCATCAGGTGACTATTTAATATTGATCTATATTCAAGCAAGACTGGACAAAAAAAAATTAAAATCATGTTATCTGAAACAGAAAACTAGCCACATATCGGCAGATCCCAGACTTCAAACTTTATACTTCATATCGTTTTTACATCACGAGGGACATGGATCTATCATTCTACAGGAAACAACCTAGGGGTTTTCAGCCTTGGTTGGAAGAATACAGATCTGCTCCACTGACCATCGCTGAACCATGGATACGTTTGGAGAAGCCAGGTTGTGATCCTCGGATCAACTGGCCTTTTTTTAGCTTGTATGGACTGAATGGATTGTCATCTTCCTACACTTGTTGTTACCTCCTCTCTGTGCGTGCCACAGGTGGGGTAGCGACCCCTGGAGCAAATCAGCGGAAGGATGAGACTCTGTAATGTGCACTCTGTTGGGTATTTTGCTGGGACTGTTCTATGTGTTATCTGCCTGTTTTGTGGTACAATAAAGCATTGCCACACTGCATTGCCCTCACTGTGTGTTGTCTGAGTAGCGTTATGCCCATGTTAAAGGGAGAGCCTGCATTCGGTGGGATGATCCCTGATCCATGTTGTTTCGGCCAGCGGACCGGGGTACGCGCTGACCACCCCATGTCTCCACAGGCGTGCTTCAATAGTCTCAATGGGAGGCTAGAAGCTGCTATAACCCGATCAGCTCTGCTACATGCAGGCAATGATCAGATCACCTGCATGTAGCAGAGTTGCTCACTTGCTATGAGCGCCAACCACTGGGCAGAGCTCATAGGATCCGGCAGTGACAACCATAGAGGTCTGCTGGAGACCTCTGGTTGTCATGCCAACCTATCGGTGACTCGTGATCACGTGACAGGGTCACCGATGTGCGGGATTTCTGGCCCATAATGTGCGAGAAAAGATGTAGGCTCAGCGCCGGGGCCCACATCAAAAGGAGGGAGTCCGACATCAGCGTACATTTACACCCGATGTCAGAAAGGGGTTAAAGGGGATTGTTTTTACAGAGACAGAAGTGGTAATTAGTGTTGAGCATTCCGATACCGCAAGTATCGGGTATCGGCCGATACTTGCTGTATCGGAATTCCGATACCGACTTCCGATATTTTTTCAATATCGGAATTCGGCATCGGAATCGGAAGTTCAGTTGATTGACGGCCTGACGTCATCATGATGCGCGGTGTGTGCGCATCATGATGCGCCGTCATTTCGGGCCTTCCGGGGGTCTCTGCCGGCCTGCCGGGGGGCTGTGCCGGCCTGCCGGGGGGCTGTGTGGACTGCCCGGGGTCTCTGCCGGCCTGCCGGGGGGCTGTGCCGGCCTGCCGGTGGTCTGTGCACCCTGTGGGGGTCTGTACCGGCCTGCCGGGGGGCTGTGCCGGCCTGCCGGGGGGCTGTGCTGATGTCCGGGGGTCTGTGCAAGCATCGTCCGATGGGACTACAAGTCCCATCGGGCGATGCCTGCTACCATGACAGTGATTGACACATTAGCCAATGATGGGACAGTAGTAGTCCCATCATCCGGCTAATGTGTTAAATGTTAAAAAAAAAAAAAAAAAATACTACATACATACTACATGCATGCTACATACATACTACATGCATGCTACATACATACTACATGCATGCTACATGCATGCTACATACATACTACATGCTACATACATACCACATACATACTACATATATACTACATGCTACATACATACTACATGCATGCTACATACATACTACATGCTACATACATACCACATACATACTACATACATGCTACATATATACTACATGCATGCTACATACATACTACATATATACTACATGCATGCTACATACATACTACATGCTACATGCATGCTACATACATACTACATACATACTACATGCTACATACATACCACATATGTACTACATACATACAATACATTCATACAATACATACATAGACATACAGTACATATAACATAGAGTAACATACTTACCAATACTTGTCACATTGTTCCCCGAAGCCATTGTCTTTCCGGAATAAATATTAACATAACAAACCACAAAAATACTCACCCACGATCCGAAGCAGTCCACGAGTGTGTCCCACGACGATCTTGGGTAGAGAACTGCAGCATCAGATGATGCTGCCGTTCTCTACGGGCTGCAGGAATCCAATGACGGAAGGTAGGTATCCTTCCGCACTGTATTCCTCCGCCACTTAAAAAAAAAAAAGTCCCTAGTCTCACTTTATGCCATTGCTGCGTGGGAATTTCCCACACAGCAATGGCATAAAGTGAGACTAGGGACTTTTTTTTTTTTTAAGTGGCGGAGGAATACAGTGCGGAAGGATACCTACCTTCCGTCATTGGATTCCTGCAGCCCGTAGAGAACGGCAGCATCATCTGATGCTGCCGTTCTCTACCCAAGATCGTCGTGGGACACACTCGTGGACTGCTTCGGATCGTGGGTGAGTATTTTTGTGGTTTGTTATGTTAATATTTATTCCGGAAAGACAATGGCTTCGGGGAACAATGTGACAAGTATTGGTAAGTATGTTACTCTATGTTATATGTACTGTATGTCTATGTATGTATTGTATGAATGTATTGTATGTATGTAGTATATATGTGGTATGTATGTAGCATGTAGTATGTATGTAGTATGTATGTAGCATGCATGTAGCATGCAGTATGTATGTAGCATGCATGTAGTATATATGTAGTATGTATGTAGCATGTAGTATGTATGTAGCATGCATGTAGTATATATGTAGTATGTATGTAGCATGTAGTATGTATGTAGCATGCATGTAGCATGCAGTATGTATGTAGCATGCATGTAGTATATATGTAGTATGTATGTAGCATGTAGTATGTATGTAGCATGCATGTAGTATATATGTAGTATGTATGTAGCATGTAGTATGTATGTAGCATGCATGTAGTATATATGTAGTATGTATGTAGCATGTAGTATGTATGTAGCATGCATGTAGTATGTATGTAGCATGCATGTAGTATGTATATGGTATGTATGTAGCATGTAGTATGTATGTAGCATGCATGTAGTATATATGTGTTATGTATGTGGTATGTATGTAGCATGCATGTAGCATGCATGTAGTATGTATGTAGTATGTATGTAGTATGTATGTAGCATGTAGTATGTATGTAGTATGTATGTAGCATGCATGTAGCATGCAGTATGTATGTAGCATGCATGTAGTATATATGTAGTATGTATGTAGCATGTAGTATGTAGCATGCATGTAGTATATATGTAGTATGTAGCATGTAGTATGTATGTAGCATGCATGTAGTATATATGTGTTATGTATGTAGCATGTAGCATGCATGTCGCATGCATGTAGTATGTATGTAGTATATATGTGGTATGTATGTAGCATGCAGTATGTATGTAGCATGCATGTAGTATATATGTAGTATGTATGTTGCATGTAGTATGAATGTAGCATGTATGTAGTATGTAGTATGAATGTAGCATGTATGTAGTATGCATGTTGTATGTATGTAGCATGTAATTTTTTTTTTTTTTTTTACATTTAACACATTAGACGGATGATGGGACTACTACTGTCCCATCATTGGCTAATGTGTCAATCACTGTCATGGTAGCAGGCATCGCCCGATGGGACTTGTAGTCCCATCGGACGATGCCTGCACAGACCCCCGGAGCCTGCACAGCCCCCCTGCAGGCCGGCACAGCCCCCCGGCAGGCCGGCACAGCCCCCCGGAGCCTGCACAGCCCCCCGGCAGGCCGGCACAGACCACCGGCAGGCCGGCACAGACCACCGGCAGGCCGGCACAGACCACCGGCAGGCCGGCACAGACCACCGGAGCCTGCACAGACCCCCTGGCAGGCCGGCACAGACCACCGGAGCCTGCACAGACCCCCTGGCAGGCCGGCACAGCCCCCCGAAAGGCCCGTACAGACCCCAGAGAGGCTGTACAAGGGCAGGAAAGGGTTTTTCTTATTCCGATACCGGAAGTCCCATAGACTTGAATGGGACTTCCGGTATCGGAATCGGCGATACCGATACTTTTTTTAAAGATCGGCCGATACCATCCGATACGATACTTTGAAGTATCGGACGGTATCGCTCAACTCTAGTGGTAATCAATCATATATACATACAAATAATTACAAAAATACACAGTTTATAATGTTAAATAGTATAGAGTTACCACAAGAAAATATAATTTGTGTAAATCATGTGTAGATATAAAAATTCAGGCAAATGTCAAATGTTCAAAAACAGCAAAAAGCAGAGATGCTTACCTGCCCAGACCTCCCAACAAATGCACTCAGGGTGAGTGAGCCCATATAGTTAGGATGGGGGCAACACAGGTGCAAGAATACCGATGAGACAACCGCTCACAACCTACCAGTGTATGGAGGGGCGGTTGCTTGGTATATTAATGCACAATGAAGACTTGTATGCTCCGCTGTTCACACAATGGGAATGCACATCATCCAGGCTAACAGCCTATTAGTTACACCCATACTATTAGATCAGGCGGGCTGCCTTGCGCCATCCAAACGCATCCCATGTGAACAGACACCACAGTTTACAAGACTGAATGGGCCCAACTGCACCCTGAAAAATAAAGTGCAAAAAACACATATAAAAAATATGAGAGGTATTAGTTAATATTTTGGCCAAAATATGTAAGCAAGTAACCCACGTCATGCGTTGGCCTAAAAAAGTGTCAAAGGACTCACAAAAATTGCTTCTTCTACTTCCACCACTGCTGCTGCTGCTGCTAATATTTTGGCGTTGAAGAATTGATGGTCCGGAGGTTGGAAGTCAACAACCGCGATTCGAACTGTGTGCTTCACTGCTGTCTTAGGGAAAAGCTCTCTTAAGGTTGTGTAAAAGCGTGTTTCAATACTCCAGCATTCGCTGTTCCCTTTCTAGGGCAGGGATCATGTAGCAAAATTTGGTTTTATAACGTGGATCTAATAAAGTGGCAACCCAGCAGTCAGCATTATTCCTAATCATAACTATACGGGGATCATGTTGCAGATAGTGCAGCAAGAAGGCACTCATATGTAGGGCTCTACCATGAGGTCCAAGCCCATGCTGTGTTGGTGACTGAGTAACAATGAGGCTCGTTTCCTCCGTCCCATCCCACCAACCACGAATAACAGAGAGGGGAGTATTATCCTCTTCATCTGACAGTTACTCGCCCATCACCTCTTTCTCCTCCATTTGTTCCTCGGATCTTGCACCTTCCATAACAGCTTGTCTGTTATCACCCCCCCCTCGATCACAGTAATCCACCCTCCCTTGGCACCCACCTGTGTTGCGACAGTCTTGAACTTAGAGACAGTATTATCCCTTCTGCATCCTCCTCTGCTTCCTCCTCTTCTTCTGGGACCACCATCTCTTCCCGCAGGCTATTCAATGTCTTCTCCAGCATATAGATGACCAGAATAGTGATGCTGATGATGGAGGCATCAGTGATAACTATCTCAGTAGCCATTTTTAAACTGTGCAGAAGGGTGCAGAAGTACTTAATCTGTGCGCACTCTGTAAATGTGACATGCGCCAGGTCCATACGGCGTTGGCCCAGGCTATATGACATGACATACTGTGTCAGGACTTGTTGCTGCTGCCACAGTCGCTCCATCGTGCAGAGTGGAATTCCACTGCAAGTCGATGAGGAGAGGGGTGTGAATGGCAGAAATGAGAACACAGCTTACGTGCCTTCTTGAGCAGTTCACCCAGGCCAGAATAGTGGTGGAGAATACGCTATACCGCCAAGTTGAGGACATGAGCCATGCAAGGCACGTGTGTGGGCTTGCCTTGCCGTAGGGCCGCCACCAAGTTTGCACCCTTATCACCTTCCCTGCATGCAGGTTCAGCGGAGACAGCCATTGATCAAACTGAGCCTGGAGAACTGTCCACAACTCTTCAGCTGTATGACTGCAATCTCCAAGACATATCAATTTTAAGACTGCCTGATTGCAGAGAGCCCTGGCTGTGCAGTACGGAGGTGGTGGGGATCTGCTCCGCACTTGGAACGCGTGTCTCATTAAGGCAGGGGTTGAGGGCACAGGTGGAGGCCCTAAAAGTGATAGAGGAGGCAAAAGCAGTGGAGGAAGTGTTAAATGTAGAGGTTTGTCCTGCAAGCCTTGGGGATTCCAAGACTTGTGGAGCAGTACCTGTCCCCACAGCCAGTAGAGTCACCCAGTGCCCAGTCAGCGAGATGTAACCCCCTTGGCCATGCTTACTCATCCAAGTGTCTGTGATGACACACTCCCCATGCACACTAGACTGTATAATCTCTAGACTATAATCTAGACTATACTGACTAGATGTTTCTTATCAAAAACAACCACAAAGGCACTATAAGCCGACGGTAATCCGAAGAGAACAGGAGAAGGAAGAGGGGTACCCACGGGATGCAGCGGCAGCAGGCACCGAGCCTGAAAAGACCCCCCCAGCGCAAGACGTTGCCGCTATGCCAATCTAAGGTGGGCTCGTGGAGCCCAGCCAAGGGAGACCGAGTAGGATTGGATGGGAAAGACCTGCCAAGACATAAAACATAATTTTCTCCTTGTACAGGGCTCCTACCTGCAACTCTACCTCATGAGTGACATGGGTAACTGTCTCTAGCAGGGGTCGACCATCTAC
Source organism: Dendrobates tinctorius (assembly GCF_039654945.1). Classification (NCBI taxonomy): domain Eukaryota; kingdom Metazoa; phylum Chordata; class Amphibia; order Anura; family Dendrobatidae; genus Dendrobates; species Dendrobates tinctorius. The sequence goes on from NW_027362046.1 coordinate 842,058, forward strand.
GGAAGTGAGACTTTGAGGGTTCTCTAAGGGCCTCACAGGAACAGAAAATTTGTTGACCTCCTCAAGCCTAATAAAATTTCCGGCAGCACCCGAGTCCACATAGGCCACCAGAGAAGCCCGCTTCCCATCAACATACAAGAGGACAGACAAAGTGAGGGGTAGAGAGGTAACACAAACACCCAGGAAGGCCTCTCTTACCTGGCCTAGGCGGAGGAGTTTTCTGGACGGTCAGGACAAGTTTGGAGCAAATGGGAGCCGCTACCGCAGTAGAAACAAAGACTCTGTAGGGTTCTCTCCCTACGACGCTGGTCAGAGAGCTTCAGGCGGTCCACCTGCATAGGTTAGGGAGCAGAGGCAGAGAAGAGGATCCTGGGTCGGGAACTGGGTGGTCTGCAAAGAGAAGATAAAGGACGAGAAACCCTTCTCTCCCTGGCCCGTTCCTGAAACTGGAGATCTATCCGTGTGGCCAGGGAAATCAAATCCTCCAGAGCTGTAGGGGTATCACGACCAGCGAGCTCATCTTTAATATGACTCGAGAGACCTCGCCAGAAAGCGTCCACCAATGCCTCGTTATTCCAACCTAAGTCAGCGGACAGGGTCCTGAACTGTATGGCGTACTGGCCCACGGTTAGGGAACCTTGGCAGAGGCTAAACAAAGCCTCAGTGGTGGAGGCTAATCGACCCAGTTCGTCAAAAACCCGACGGAAAGTGTCCATAAATACAGATAACTGGGAAACCACAGGGTCATCACGCTCCCAGAGGGGATTGACCCAAGCCAGAGCGTCCCCCTCTAGGTGAGAGATGATGAAGGCCACTTTGGCTCGGTCTGTGGGGTACTGCTGGGGCAATAATTCAAAATGAAGACGGCACTGATTTAGAAAACCCCGGCATAATTTGGCGTCACCGCTATACCGGGGTGGTTTGGCCAACTGCGGAGGAGGATGGGAACCCGCAGCAGGAGGAGCAGAGGCGGCCGACTGCAAGGCAAGCAACCGACCGTCTACTGAAGCCATATAGCTGAGGATATGTGACTGGGTATCACGCTGCTGCGCCAATTCTTGCTGTAAGCCAGCCAACTGGGCAGCGTTACCACGGTCAGAGGATTGGAGAGCGGAAAGACGCGAGTCCATAGTTTTCATAAAGGACATCAACGCATCTGGTTTTCCTGAAGGAAAACCAAATCTTTTTGGGCAGCCGTGGCTCCAGCGGGATCAGCAACCTGTTACGGTTGCAGTAGCAAGAGGAATGCAGAGACAACCCGGAAGTGGACCCTCTGGGTCACGGCTCCAGAGCCCCTAAGGGCGAGCGTCCAGGTGAGAACCACCCCCTATACAGGGAGTGTTAGGGGTACACCCCCAGGGGATAGAACCGCGACAGCCGGAACCAAAGGGACGACTGGGCTTAGACAGGAGAGGAGGCACAGGCGAATCCGTACAGGGAGCCCAGGGGAACACAGAGGCCATGGAGAACAGGCAGAGCGCAGGACCGGAGCGCAGCGGGTGGCAATAGCTGGAGGCTGCAAAAGCAGAAGTACTGATAAAACACAAAACGGGAGGATGGAAGGAGCAGGACAGGGAAGGAGTAAGGACCAACAGAGGGTACCGTATAGCAAGAGTGCAGAGGGAGAGCTGTCGGAGGCAGCGCAGGTGGAGGCAAAGGGAGAGGGAACTGAAGATACAGCACACAGCGAAGGCAGAGGCAAGAATAGAGGTACTTAAGACCAGGGACACTGCACAGACAGAGGCAGGGTAGAAGGGGCCTGTAACACAGAGAACGCTGCTATGAGACAGCGTCACCGCATTAGTAGAACAGGCGTCTTACCTGTCCAGACGCCGGGCATAAGTAGCACTGGGTGCCGCCATGTTGGAGGCGGGGCCAGCGTGTCATACTACCCAGGGGGCTGCGCACCAGGAGGGAGGCAGTGCGCAGGCGCCCGACGCCGAGGGAGCCGGAGGCCGGGCGTGGGGACATGTCAGGAAGCGCGTGCAACAAGGTAAGTGGAACCCGGGGCCGTGACAGCCACCTTCAATCCCTTCATGGACGTCACTGTTGAATGATAAATTCATTGTTATTTTTTCTTTTTCACTTACCTGGGATGACAGTCCAGTATTGCTGGGTCTCTCTGATGGGCTCTGCTTACAGAAATCAATCTTTTAACAAACTCTCCTCTTCTTCATAGTCCTGGTTTGTACACTACATGATCTGGATGTTAGGAATAATTTTCTCCCTCCAGTTGAAAAGCTGCAAGGGAGATAAGATTTGGTCTGAATATGTCCTCTGGTGGCTAGCCCGAGCTACAAAACGTTTCACGGGGCATCCTAAATCATCACATACACATTTGTCATGACCTGTGGCAAAAAAGGGCAATTCAGCTTCCACTCCAAAATCTTTCTTGTGATGGCAGGCATTTATAAAGTTTTCTTATGTTTGTACTGTGCAGAAGAGGCATCCGGGAAGTAGTAGACCTTGTTCAAACTTGGCAGGATGTCAGTTTTTATCACTGAAATCATTTGTTGGGGGAACAGATGAACAGCTATGAATCATAAAGTAAGCACTCAGATATTATAAGTGCACTGTTGTATTTTACTTCTGACTGCAATGCTGGGTCCGGTTTTCCCCCCATTGACTTGCATTAGCGCCGGATCGGGCCGGATGGCCATGCGTTTCACCCGGTTTTCGCTGGATCCGGCAATGTGTCGCAATCCGGCGTCTGTAAAAAACGGCTACTGTAACGTTTTTTGTCTTTTTCACACAATGAAAGCCTATGAGCGCCGCAATGCGCCGGATCCGGTTTTTTGGGTCTGAGCATGCTCAGTAGCTCTGCCCACAAGACACATATATAAAAGCATGACAGTGGGACCCTCAGCCACACCCAACATGCCACCCAAGACAGCAACCAGGCGCAGGAGATGGCAGGAGACCACTGCAGCACCATCAGCACCACCACCACCCCAAATGGAGCAGCAAAGGGAACATGCTGAACAGCGGGAGGGGAGTCCAGCAGCAGATGAGAGACTGTAATTATCAAATCCCCCATTCCTCAAAACTAGGGCCATGGAATATCAAGATATTCATTGGCCCTTTGTTTTTCTTTATTCAACAGCCGCCCAAGAGATGCAGCAGCAGCAGTGGCAGCACTGGCAGCAGCAACAGCACCACCCACAGCCATGGAGTCTGGCCAGCAAGAGGACAGCACATCTTCTTCTGGGAGCCCTCCCTCGCATCGTCAGCATTTGACGGTAAGTTTTTATTTCCAAAATCCATCATCTCTGTAATATATGTCTATTCATTGCCTTTTATTTCAAAACAGGAATCACAAGCTGAAGAGGAGCTCTCAGAAGAAGAAGGAAGGGGTGGACAGACACCTGGAGTGGGCTCACAATTGGTAAGTTTTTTGCATCAAACGCAGAAACACAACATCACACTACACACAACACATAGAAAACAATGTTCTGCAGACCACACACAGCAAACAAATGCCAACATCCAAACACATACATTTTTTTCTTTTCTTCTCTAGTCTTCCCAATCTGGTGCTCGGCCAAGAGGTCCTCGCAGTGCCTCCCAGGGTCGTCGGCGACAGCAACGCGGCGGTCATCAGCGTGTAATTATAATATTTAAGTGAAATTTTGGTACACTTTTTATTTCATGTCTTAAGTGTGGTGACTAATTTTGCTATTTTTCTCTTTTACTTTAACAGCCTTCACAGCGTGCTCCCGACTCTGACGGTGAGGATGGAGGAATTGATGTTGACAACCTCATCGATCTCGTCAGAGAAAGGGAGCCGCTATGGAATATGGCTGACCACCGCCATGCTGACCTGATCGTTACCCGACGACTCTGGGAGGAAATCTGTTCGCTCCTTGTGGCCCGCTGGGAGGACCTCGATGCTCGGGTCCAGATTAAAGAGCCGAAGTATATACAGTACCGGTTGCTTGATGTAAATCAGTGTTTCCCGAACTCCAGTCCTCGTGGTCCCCACGGATCATGTGTTCAGGATTTCTATTTACTATGGAAATCCTGAAAACATGACCCCTGGGGACCATGAGGACTGGAGTTTGGGAAACACTGATGTTGTATACTAACCACTTTGTCCTTTCTCGTTTCAGGGGACAGAATTGTGAAGCGGTGGCGGTCTGTGAGGGATCGTTTCAAGAAGGAGTTCAATAAAGAGATGCGGGCCCCGAGTGGATCTGGAGGACGCAGGAGCAAGTACAAGTACGCACGAGCCCTGTCGTTCCTCCGGGAAACAATGGTCACTAGAAGGTAAATATTACACACCACATGTGAAAAAAAAATGTTTAGATGTAACTTTTTTTTTTCAGCCAGAGCCATACCATGTCACTATATTAATTGTTTTTTTTTCTCTTTATTCCACAGCACGGTAAGCAGCACTCGGGAGCCTGCACGATTGGACCCTTCTGAGGCGATCCCTGAGGAGACCGGCACCGAGGGACACTTCGACCGCCCCGGTACATCTGCACCTTCCCAGCCTTCCCACACATTCGACCCATCTGTCCCATCCACCAGCACAGGAGCATCGTGGCCGCCTACATTACATGAAGCTGCTGGTGAGGAGATCGCTTTCCCTTTACCCCACCCTTCTGCCCCTGCCACCTCTAGTACACCTGCGGGTACTGGGCGGCAGCGGCAGAGGGGTCAGGAAAAGACTTATGCGCCAGAGTTCTTGCATCTGAATGCATCTTTCCAGAACTGTCTAAAAGTCTTGTCAGAGCAAATCTCCGCAGGCTTTCAGCAGATCAACTCCAGCATTCTGGAGGTGAAGACACTTCTGCAAACCATGCATTCAGAAGCAAGATCTTCATCAAACCACACCTTTTTCAGGTCTGTTGTGGAGCGCATGGAAACGCTCTCTCCTACCCAGCAGATGCATGTAATGCATTCGTGCCACGTTGCTCTCCAGCACGTTACCTCCCAACCTCCTCCTCCCACCCCAGTAGTTCCTCCACCTGCACCCCCTCCAGCCACTTTCCATCCTCCCCCTCCTATTACATACCAGCCACCTCCCCAGTACCAGCAACCTCCCCAGTACCAGCAACCTCCCCAGTACCAGCAACCTCCCCAGTACCAGACATCTCCCCACTTCCAGCAACCTGCCCCGTACCAAACTCCTTCCCCGTACCAAACTCCTTCCCCATACAACTTTCCATCAACATCATCTGCTCCTACAGTCCCTGCCCAACCCTCCACTCCACCGCCCACCACTTCTTCTGCCTCCCACATGTCCACCCATTCTGTAGCTTTTTCCACACCATCACCTCTAACTGTTCCTTCCCCACCACGATCCCAGTCCTCTCTCCACACTCCCAGTGTCGAAGTGTCCTGCAGCCCCTCCAGCAGTATTTCCACCCCACACTACACAGATTTATAATGTGTTTTTTAATAAAAATGGTCATTTGGTTTAAAACCTTTATTAAAAAAGTTTTTTGCACTTTAAAAACATTTTACAAAAAAAAAATATTTTAAATAAAAGTTAAATTATCGTTTCACAATGGTTGTCTGTCATTTCTTTCTGCGGCGAAATATGTTTAAAAAAAAGGTTAAATACAGGGTATTTAAAAGGTAAAAAGGTATTCAAAACCAGGTATATAACTGTGGGTAAATTTTAGCTTTTTGCCACAGTTGTGTTCCTGGTTGTGTTTGAAGCAAAGTATTTCACCTAAAAAGTTGTGTTTATTGTTGGTGATTTCCTAACAATGTACACGACTTTTGTTAAAAGGTGAAATACTTTGCATAAAACACAACCAGGTACACACCTGTGGCCTAAAGGTAAAAATAGTAAGACCAGGACAAGATAGCCAACTTTGGTTGGCAAAGGTATATACTGTTGGTACAGAAGGTACACAAGTTTGGTTGGGCACAAATCTTTCACACTCTGTCATCCTGCCAGTGTACTCTGCCTTGAGGTGACATAAAGTATAGTGCAAAATTGTCCCTCATTACTGAAACCGTCACAGAACTTCTAGTGGTAATGTCATGGTAATCTTGCAAGGTGGTTTCTTCAGAGGTGTCCTCAATGGAAATGGGTTCCTTGCAGATAACAAAATTGTGGAGTACCACGCAAGCTTTGATCACCTCGTCCACAGTTTCTGTCTTGAGGTTGATCGCAGTCAATAGGACCCACCATTTGGCTGTCAGAATACCAAAGGTACATTCAACCATTCTTCTTGCTCTTGTGAGGCGGTAATTAAAAATGCGTTTTGGTCTTGTCAATTCTCTGCTAGAGTACGGTTTCAAAAGGTGTTCTGACAGCTGGAAGGCTTCATCCCCTACACAGACAAATGGCATAGGTGGACCAGATGTTTGCGGCAGCGGTCTAGGGGGTGGGAACTGGAAGGTGTTTCCATACAGTTTACGCCCCATGGCAGACAGTTTGAAAACTTGAGAGTCATTGGAGCGGCCATAGGCCCCAATATCAACAGCAATAAATTTGTATTCCGCGTCAGCGATGGCCATGAGGACAATTGAAAAATATTTCTTGTAATTGAAATATTCCGATCCCGATCCGGCTGGCTTTACAATGCGGATATGTTTCCCGTCCACAGCGCCCAAGCAGTTGGGAAACTGACATATCTGTTGAAACTTTTCTGAAATTTCAATCCACCTCTCTGTTGTGGGCTCTGGTAAAAACTCTTCAGCTAAGGAGTCCCACAGTGCACGGCATGTGTACTTCACTATTCCAGATATGGTGGAAATCCCGAGTCTGTACTGGAAATGCAGTGACGAAAGGGATTCTCCAGTTGCAAGAAATCTGTGGGGAATTAAAAAACAATAAATTAGTTTTAAATCACAGCATTACATACCAAAACTGAGCTATAACACTTGGAGATACAAACTACCACCAACAAGATTGCAGTGAAAGTGTGCTCTGATGCGATCACATCCAATAAATGTGGCTTACCTTAAAGTCACCATCAGATGCTCTGCGGGTGAAACAGAGAAGCGGCAATAGGTGTCCGCTTTTCTTATGAGGTGTGCAATGCGCTCCACCAAGTAATCAAAATTCTCCATTTTCATCCGAACATATCCAAAAAATTTATCCGGGTTTCGTCGAAGGTCCATGCAGAGTGTAGAATAGACCCCACGCGTCATTCTCTTGGCTGTGATGGGGTGGATCCACAAACGTCGTCTACGATGCCTGATGCGCTGCTGTCTCGCTCTCTCCTTCTCCAGAACAATCACCCTCAAACGATTCGCCTCCGCTATAAAATCCGCCAAATTCTTCAAAACATTTCCAATGACAAAATCCATCTTCGCCAGTAACTTACTCTTCTCTCCAACCTGCACTTTCTCCTCTACAACCTGTCAAAGAAGGGCTGTAGGAACATGCTATATATAGTTTTCCAGTAGCCAATCCCGTTCGGAAGGCCACAAGGGTCAATTTTAAAAACCGGATACGGCGTAATCCGTCAAAAAACGGATCGAAAACCGGATGAACCGGATGAGACGGATCCGGTTTTGTCTGTCATGAACAAGACGGATCCGGCAGAAAACCGGATCCGGCACATCAGGTTTTACAAAACATTTGCCGGATCCAGCATTCCGGCACGACGCCGGATCGCGCCTGACGCCGAAAACCTGATGTGTGAAAGTAGCCTAAGGGGGTCTGTGACCGAACCTGGGGATATACGGGTGTATACAGTATACACAGAGGGGTCTGCGACTGAAGCTGGGGTATACTGGTGCATACAGCGTACACAGTGGGCTGTTACTTAAGCTGAGGGTATACACAGAGGGGTCTGTGACCGAAGCTAGGGGAATACGGGTGTACACAGTATACACAGAGGGGTCTGTGACCGAAGCTAGGGGAATATGGGTGTATACAGTGTACACAGGAATCTGCAACTGAAGATGGGAGATTACAGGTGTATACAGTGTACACAGAGTGGTCTGCGACTGAACTTGCGGGTATGCGGGTGTATACAGCATACACGGGGGGCTGATACCGAAGCTGGGGGTAGGCGGGTGTGTACAGCCTACAAACAGGGGTCTGTGACAGAAGCTGGGGGATTACAGGTGTATACAGCGTACATGGAGGTGTCTATGACTGAAGCTGGGGGTATACAGGTTTATACAGTGCACAGTGAGGGGTCTGCGACCGAAGCTGGGGGTATACGGGTGCATACAGTGTACACAAGAGTCTGTGACTGAAGCTGGGGGAATACAGGTGTATATAGAGTACACACAGGGGTCCGCTCCGTACACCTCGTACACACACGGCTCTGCTCCGTACACCTTGTACACACACGGCTCCGCTTCGTACACCTCGTACACACACGGCTCCGCTCTGTACACCTCGTACACACGCGGCTCCGCTCCGTACACCTCGTACACACACGGCTCCGCTCCGTACACCTCGTACACACGCGGCTCCGCTCCGTACACCTCGTACACACAGGGCTCAGCTCCGTACACCTCGTACACACCTGGCTCCGCTCCGTACACCTCGTACACACGCGGCTCCGCTCCTTACACCTCGTACACACGCGGCTCCACTCCGCACACCTCGTACACATGCGGCTCCGATCCGTACACCTCGTACACACGCGGCTCCGCTCCTTACACCTCGTACACACGCGGCTCCGCACACCTCGTACACGCGGCTCCGCTCCGTACACCTCGTACACACACGGATCCGCTCCGTACACCTCGTACACACAGGGCTCCGCTCCGTACACCTCGTACACACCCGTCTCCGCTCCGTACACCTCGTAAACACGCGGCTCCACTCCGTACACCTTGTACACACACGGCTCCGCTCCGTACACCTCGTACACATGGCTCCGCTCCGTACACCTCGTATACACACGGCTCCGCTCCGTACACCATGTATACACATGGCTCCGCTCCGTACACCTCGTACACACACGGCTCCGCTCCGTACACCTCGTACACACACGGCTCCGCTCCGTACACCTCATAAAGACACGCCTCCGCTCCGTACACCTCGTACACACACGGCTCCGCTCCGTATACTTCGTACACACACGGCTCCGCTCCGTACACCTCGTATACACACGGCTCCGCTCCGTACACCTCGTACACACGGCTCCGCTCCGTACACCTCGTACACACACGGCACCGCTCTGTACACCTCGTACACGCACCGCAATGCTCCGTACACCTCGTACACGCACGGCTCCGCTCCGTACACACGCGGCTCCGCTCCGTACACCTCGTACACACACGGCTCCGCTCCCTACACCTCGTACTCACACGGCTCCGCTCTGTACACCTCGTACACACACGGCTCCGCTCCGTACACCTCGTACACACCCGGCTCCGCTCCGTACACCTCGTACCCACAGGACACCGCTCCGTACACCTCGTACACACGCGGCTCCGCTCCGTACACCTCGTACACACGCAGCTCCGCTCCGTACACCTCGTACACACAGGGCTCCGCTCCGTACACCTCGTACACACGCGGCTCCGCTCCGTACACCTCGTACACAGGCGGCTCCGCTCCGTACACCTCGTACACACGCGGTTCCGCTCCGTACACCTCGTACACACACGGCTCCGCTCCGTACACCTCTTATACACACGGCTCCGCTCCGTAAACCTCGTACACACGCGGCTCCGCTCCGTACACCTCGTACACACGCGGCTCCGCTTCGTACACCTCGTACACACGCGGCTCCGCTCCGTACACCTCGTACACACGGCTCCGCTCTGTACACCTCGTACACACACGGCTCCGCTCCGTACACCTCGTATACACACGGCTCCGCTCCGTACACCTCGTACACACGGCTCCGCTCCGTACACCTCGTACACACACGGCTCCGCTCCGTACACCTCGTACAGACACGCCTCGGCTCCGTACACCTCGTACACACACGGCTCCGCTCCGTACACCTCGTACACACAGGGCTCCGCTCCGTACACCTCGTACACACGCGGCTCCGCTCCGTACACCTCGTACACACGCGGCTCCGCTCCGTACACCTCGTACACACGCGGCTCCGCTCCGTACACCTCGTACACACACGGATCCGCTCCGTACACCTCGTACACACACGGCTCCGCTCCGTACACCTCTTATATACACGGCTCCGCTCCGTACACCTCGTACACACACGGCTCCGCTCCGTACACCTCGTACACACACGGCTCCGCTCCGTACACCTCGTACACACGCGGCTCCGCTCCGTACACCTCGTACACAAGCGGCTCCGCTCCGTACACCTCGTACACACGCGGCTCCGCTCCGTACACCTCGTACACACACGGCTCCGCTCCGTACACCTCGTACACACGGCTCCGCTCCGTACACCTCGTATACACACGGCTCCGCTCCGTACACCTCGTACACACACGGCTCCGCTCCGTACACCTCGTATACACACGGCTCCGCTCCGTACACCTCGTACACACGGCTCCGCTCCGTACACCTCGTACACACACGGCTCCGCTCCGTACACCTCGTACAGACACGCCTCCGCTCCGTACACCTCGTACACACACGGCTCCGCTCCGTACACCTCGTACACACACGGCTCCGCTCCGTACACCTCGTATACACACGGCTCCGCTCCGTACACCTCGTATACACACGGCTCCGCTCCGTACACCTCGTACACGCACGGCACCGCTCCGTACACCTCGTACACGCACGGCTCCGCTCCGTAAACACGCGGCTCCGCTCCGTACACCTCGTACACACACGGCTCCGCTCCGTACACCTCGTACACACACGGCTCTGCTCCGTACACCTCGCAAACACACGGCTCCGCTCCGTACACCTCGTACACACACGGCTCCGCCCCGTACACCTCGTACACACGCGGCTCCGCTCCGTACACCTCGTACACACGCGGCTCCGCTCCGTACACCTCGTACACACCCGGCTCCGCTCCGTACACCTCGTACACACAGGGCACCGCTACGTACACCTCGTACACACACGGCTCCGCTCCGTACACCTCGTACACACACGGCTCCGCTCCGTACACCTCGTACACACGCGGCTCCGCTCCGTACACCTCGTACACACGCGGCTCCGCTCCGTACACCTCGTACACACGGCTCTGCTCAGTACACCTCGTACACACACGGCTCCGCTCCGTACACCTCGTGCACACACGGCTCCGCTCCGTACACCTCGTACACACGCGGCTCCGCTCCGCACACCTCGTACACACGCGGCTCCGCTCCGCACACCTCGTACACACGCGGCTCCGATTCGTACACCTCGTACACACACGGCTCCGCTCCTTACACCTCGTACACACGCGGCTCCGCTCCGCACACCTCGTACACACGCGGCTCCGCTCCGTACACCTCGTACACACACGGATCCGCTCCGTACACCTCGTACACACAGGGCTCCGCTCCGTACACCTCGTACACACCCGGCTCCGCTCCGTACACCTCGTACACACGCGGCTCCGCTCCGTACACCTTGTACACACACGGCTCCGCTCCGTACACCTCGTACACATGGCTCCGCTCCGTACACCTCGTATACACACGGCTCCGCTCCGTACACCATGTATACACATGGCTCCGCTCCGTACACCTCGTACACACACGGCTCCGCTCCGTACACCTCGTACACACACGGCTCCGCTCCGTACACCTCATAAAGACACGCCTCCGCTCCGTACACCTCGTACACACACGGCTCCGCTCCGTATACTTCGTACACACACGGCTCCGCTCCGTACACCTCGTATACACACGGCTCCGCTCCGTACACCTCGTACACACACGGCACCGCTCTGTACACCTCGTACATGCACCGCAATGCTCCGTACACCTCGTACACGCACGGCTCCGCTCCGTACACACGCGGCTCCGCTCCGTACACCTCGTACACACACGGCTCCGCTCCCTACACCTCGTACTCACACGGCTCCGCTCTGTACACCTCGTACACACACGGCTCCGCTCCGTACACCTCGTACACACCCGGCTCCGCTCCGTACACCTCGTACCCACAGGACACCGCGCCGTACACCTCGTACATACGCGGCTCCGCTCTGTACACCTCGTACACACGCGGCTCCGCTCCGTACACCTCGTACACACAGGGCTCCGCTCCGTACACCTCATACACACGCGGCTCCCCTCCGTACACCTCGTACACACACGGCTCCACTCCGTACACCTCGTACACACACGCCTCCGCTCCGTACACCTCGTACACACACAGCTCCGCTCCGTACACCTCGTACACACAGGGCTCCGCTCCGTACACCTCGTACACACGCGGCTCAGCTCCGTACACCTCGTACACACGCGGCTCCGCTCCGTACACCTCGTACACACGCGGCTCCGCTCCGTACACCTCGTACACACACGGATCCGCTCTGTACACCTCGTACACACACGGCTCCGCTCCGTACACCTCTTATATACACGGCTCCGCTCCGTACACCTCGTACACACACGGCTCCGCTCCGTACACCTCGTACACACGCGGCTCCGCTCCGTACACCTCGTACACACACGGCTCCGCTCCGTACACCTCGTACACACGGCTCCGCTCCGTACACCTCGTATACACACGGCTCCGCTCCGTACACCTCGTACACACACGGCTCCGCTCCGTACACCTCGTATACACACGGCTCCGCTCCGTACACCTCGTACACACGGCTCCGCTCCGTACACCTCGTACACACACGGCTCCGCTCCGTACACCTCGTACAGACACGCCTCCGCTCCGTACACCTCGTACACACACGGCTCCGCTCCGTACACCTCGTACACACACGGCTCCGCTGCGTACACCTCGTATACACACGGCTCCGCTCCGTACACCTCGTACACACACGGCACCGCTCCGTACACCTCGTACACGCACGGCACCGCTCCGTACACCTCGTACACGCACGGCTCCGCTCCGTAAACACGCGGCTCCGCTCCGTACACCTCGTACACACACGGCTCCGCTCCGTACACCTCGTACACAAACGGCTCCGCTCCGTACACCTCGTACACACACGGCTCCGCTCCGTACACCTCGTACACACACGGCTCCGCTCCGTACACCTCGTACACACGCGGCTCCGCTCCGTACACCTCGTACACACGCGGCTCCGCTCCGTACACCTCGTACACACCCGGCTCCGCTCCGTACACCTCGTACACACAGGGCACCGCTCCGTACACCTCGTACACACACGGCTCCGCTCCGTACACCTCATACACACACGGCTCCGCTCCGTACACCTCGTACACACGCGGCTCCGCTCCGTACACCTCGTACACACGGCTCCGCTCAGTACACCTCGTACACATACGGCTCCGCTCCGTACACCTCGTGCACACACGGCTCCGCTCCGTACACCTCATACACACACGGCTCCGCTCCGTACACCTCGTACACACACGGCTCCGCTCCGTACACCTCGTACACACGCGGCTCCGCTCCGTACACCTCGTACACACGGCTCTGCTCAGTACACCTCGTTCACACACGGCTCCGCTCCGTACACCTCGTACACACACGGCTCCGCTCCGTACACCTCGTACACACGCGGCTCCGTACACCTCGTACACACCCGGCTCCGCTCCATACACCTCGTACACACAGGGCACCGCTACGTACACCTCGTACACACACGGCTCCGCTCCGTACACCTCGTACACACACGGCTCCGCTCCGTACACCTCGTACACACGCGGCTCCGCTCCGTATACCTCGTACACATGGCTCTGCTCAGTACACCTCGTACACACACGGCTCCGCTCCGTACACTTCGTGCACACACGGCTCCGCTCCGTACACCTCTTACACACACACGGCTCCACTCCGTACACCTCGTGCACACACGGCTCCGCTTCGTACACCTCGTACACACAGGGCACCGCTACGTACACCTCGTACACACACGGCTCCGCTCCGTACACCTCGTACACACACGGCTCCGCTCCGTACACCTCGTACACACAGGGCACCGCTACGTACACCTCGTACACACACGGCTCCGCTCCGTACACCTCGTACACACACGGCTCCGCTCCGTACACCTCGTACACACACGGCTCCGCTCCGTACACCTCGTGCACACACGGCTCCGCTCCGTACACCTCGTACACACCCGGCTCCGCTCCGTATACCTCGTACATACATGGCTCCGCTCCGTACACCTCGTACACACACGGCTCCGCTCCGTACACCTCGTACACACCCGGCTCCGCTCCGTACACCTCGTACACACCCGGCTCCGCTCCGTATACCTCGTACATACATGGCTCCGCTCCGTACACCTCGTACACACGCGGCTCCGCTCCGTACACCTCGTACACACCCGGCTCCGCTCCGTACACCTCGTACACACAGGGCACCGCTACGTACACCTCGTACACACACGGCTCCGCTCCGTACACCTCGTACACACACGGCTCCGCTCCGTACACCTCGTACACACGCGGCTCCGCTCCGTACACCTCGTACACACGGCTCCGCTCAGTACACCTCGTACACACACGGCTCCGCTCCGTACACCTCGTGCACACACGGCTCCGCTCCGTACACCTCATACACACACGGCTCCGCTCCGTACACCTCGTACACACGCGGCTCCGCTCCGTACACCTCGTACACACGGCTCTGCTCAGTACACCTCGTACACACACGGCTCCGCTCCGTACACCTCGTACACACACGGCTCCGCTCCGTACACCTCGTACACACGCGGCTCCGTACACCTCGTACACACCCGGCTCCGCTCCGTACACCTCGTACACACAGGGCACCGCTACGTACACCTCGTACACACACGGCTCCGCTCCGTACACCTCGTACACACACGGCTCCGCTCCGTACACCTCGTACACACGCGGCTCCGCTCCGTATACCTCGTACACATGGCTCTGCTCAGTACACCTCGTACACACACGGCTCCGCTCCGTACACTTCGTGCACACACGGCTCCGCTCCGTACACCTCATACACACACGGCTCCACTCCGTACACCTCGTGCACACACGGCTCCGCTTCGTACACCTCGTACACACAGGGCACCGCTACGTACACCTCGTACACACGCGGCTCCGCTCCGTATACCTCGTAGACATGGCTCTGCTCAGTACACCTCGTACACACACGGCTCCGCTCCGTACACTTCGTGCACACACGGCTCCGCTCCGTACACCTCGTGCACACACGGCTCCGCTCCGTACACTTCGTGCACACACGGCTCCGCTCCGTACACCTCGTGCACACACGGCTCCGCTCCGTATACCTCGTACACATGGCTCTGCTCAGTACACCTCGTACACACACGGCTCCGCTCCGTACACTTCGTGCACACACGGCTCCGCTCCGTACACCTCGTACACACACGGCTCCACTCCGTACACTTCGTGCACACACGGCTCCGCTCCGTACACCTCGTGCACACACGGCTCCGCTTCGTACACCTCGTACACACAGGGCACCGCTACGTACACCTCGTACTCACACGGCTCCGCTCCGTACACCTCGTACATACAGGGCTCTGCTCCGTACACCTCGCACACACGCGGCTCCGCTCCGTACACCTCATACACACAGGGCACCTCTACGTACACCTCGTACACACACGGCTCCGCTCCGTACACCTCGTACATACAGGGCTCTGCTCCGTACACCTCGTACACACCCGGCTCCGCTCCGTACACCTCGTACACACAGGGCACCTCTACGTACACCTCGTACACACACGGCTCCGCTCCGTACACCTCGTACACACACGGCTCCGCTCCGTACACCTCGTACACACACGGCTCCGCTCCGTACACTTCGTGCACACACGGCTCCGCTCCGTACACCTCGTGCACACACGGCTCCGCTCCGTACACTTCGTGCACACACGGCTCCGCTCCGTACACCTCGTGCACACACGGCTCCGCTCCGTATACCTCGTACACATGGCTCTGCTCAGTACACCTCGTACACACACGGCTGCGCTCCGTACACTTCGTGCACACACGGCTCCGCTCCGTACACCTCGTACACACACGGCTCCACTCCGTACACCTCGTACACACAGGGCACCGCTACGTACACCTCGTACTCACACGGCTCCGCTCCGTACACCTCGTACATACAGGGCTCTGCTCCGTACACCTCGCACACACGCGGCTCCGCTCCGTACACCTCATACACACAGGGCACCTCTACGTACACCTCGCACACACACGGCTCCGCTCCGTACACCTCGTACATACAGGGCTCTGCTCCGTACACCTCGTACACACCCGGCTCCGCTCCGTACACCTCGTACACACAGGGCACCTCTACGTACACCTCGTACACACACGGCTCCGCTCCGTACACCTTGTACATACAGGGCTCTGCTCCGTACACCTCGTACACACACGGCTCCGCTCCGTACACTTCGTGCACACACGGCTCCGCTCCGTACACCTCGTGCACACACGGCTCCGCTCCGTACACTTCGTGCACACACGGCTCCGCTCCGTACACCTCGTACACACCCGGCTCCGCTCCGTACACCTCGTACACACAGGGCACCTCTACGTACACCTCGTACACACACGGCTCCGCTCCGTACACCTTGTACATACAGGGCTCTGCTCCGTACACCTCGTACACACACGGCTCCGCTCCGTACACTTCGTGCACACACGGCTCCGCTCCGTACACCTCGTGCACACACGGCTCCGCTCCGTACACCTCGTGCACACACGGCTCCGCTCCGTATACCTCGTACACACGGCTCCGCTCCGTACACCTCGTACATACAGGGCTCTGCTCCGTACACCTCGTACACACCCGGCTCCGCTCCGTACACCTCGTACACACAGGGCACCTCTACGTACACCTCGTACACACACGGCTCCGCTCCGTACACCTCGTACATACAGGGCTCTGCTCCGTACACCTCGTACACACACGGCTCCGCTCCGTACACTTCGTGCACACACGGCTCCGCTCCGTACACCTCGTGCACACACGGCTCCGCTCCGTACACCTCGTGCACACACGGCTCCGCTCCGTATACCTCGTACACACGGCTCCGCTCCGTACACCTCGTACATACAGGGCTCTGCTCCGTACACCTCGTACACACCCGGCTCCGCTCCGTACACCTCGTACACACAGGGCACCTCTACGTACACCTCGTACACACACGGCTCCGCTCCGTACACCTTGTACATACAGGGCTCCGCTCCGTACACCTCGTACACACACGGCTCCGCTCCGTACACTTCGTGCACACACGGCTCCGCTCCGTACACCTCGTGCACACACGGCTCCGCTCCGTACACTTCGTACACACACGGCTCCCCTCCGTACACTTCGTGCACACACGGCTCCGCTCCGTACACCTCGTACACACAGGGCACCGCTACGTACACCTCGTACTCACACGGCTCCGCTCCGTACACCTCGTACATACAGGGCTCTGCTCCGTACACCTCGCACACACGCGGCTCCGCTCCGTACACCTCATACACACAGGGCACCTCTACGTACACCTCGCACACACACGGCTCCGCTCCGTACACCTCGTACATACAGGGCTCTGCTCCGTACACCTCGTACACACAGGGCACCTCTACGTACACCTCGTACACACTCGGCTCCGCTCCGTACACCTTGTACACATACGGCTCTGCCACATCCACCCTGTAAACCCCTCCTGACCCCACACAGAAACTTCCCCTCATCCAGCACCATGACAACCAGCACAGCAGAGTCCTGCACACACTGAGGCCCCTGATCATGTGACCCCTGACTCCTCCCCTTCTGTGACCTCATCACAGGTCCTGTGCGCACAGAGCAGCTGTAGAAATCTCCGGCCTCGGGGGTCTCACCAGACTTCGCTCTTTTCTTGCATGGGCCGCAGTGGATTTCATCCTGGATCCATAGAGCTGAATAGAGGAGCGATGTTCCTTCTCTCTGATGGTAATTGATGGTGACGTTTGTCCAACGTCCACATTACCGAGTAAATCCCCCCAGGACTGCAGCCGGTAAAGACCCCGATATCCACAGGTGTCCCCTCTAATTGGGGGAAAGGGATAGAAAAGCCTCTTATCCCGAGGGGAAACCCTGTACATGGAGACATCGGCCTCAGATCTCTCCTGTCCTGTTCTTCCAGAAAAGCCTCAAACTTCTGTGTGTGACTCAGAGCTGAGATCTAACGGGAGAGAAGATTCCAGTGCGGGGAAGACGGGAAACCTTCATATAGACGGCCGGTGGGGATGGAGGCAGTGACCGACTCTGGCCACATCTGTCTCTAGAGCCGCAGTAGAAGATGAAGATGTCGTCCTCATCATGAAGGAGTTATTTCTCATGTCGCGTGTAATGAATATCTCCTGCACGACGGTTGGGTATTCGAGATCCCTTTTGGGTTTTACCCCCCTTTCCCAAAACTACCCTCAGCCCGTAATTCCCCCCATCTGAATACCATAGACCCGCCACAAAAATGACTCAACACCGTATTTGGATAAATTGGCCACAGCAGCCATTTATTAAAACATTTAACATAACAGTTCCTTTAAACGTTATTGAAAAAGGGGGCGGTCCTCGAAGGCCCCAAATTGTAATCGCCTCAGGTTCCAGTCCCGTAATAATAAACTTGGCCTCCAGGTTGAGTCCTGCCTGTAGCCAGTAGGCACCAGCTCAGAGACAATAAGAGACTCACCCCCGGCCATTATCCGTCATGAATTCCCAGTGATCCAATATTTCTACGTAATCCAACCAACGGGGAGTCCAGGACCTTAGAGATCCCCCCCCTTCCAAGCCGCCAATTACTATCACCACCAACCTCGAGGACCACCTCCCCCATGCCACGCTGCTATGACAAGTTATACATAAATGTTAGTAGTAACATAGATGAGATTACTATGAATTAACTGCATATCGATGCCATTTTCAAGGGCGGGTGGGTGTGAGGTTGTGTTCTCTGTGATAGGGGAACCTAAAATGGTTGCCCTACAAAATGCCTACCCCCTTTTTTTGTATACACCTTAACCCCGCCTTCTACCTCTCAGCCCTATCAGATATCCACATTCAAATTCCTTAACCCTTACTAGCCTGTCCCTCTTAACAAATATCCTACCCTATAGTCCCTCTCAACCCCGTCATGCTGTCCTCCCTTTTATGGCCTGTGGCCCCCCAGTACGGCCTCACTGTATTGCTAATGCCGATTCCAGTGTCGGTAATGAGACGAGAATTAGCGTTATGGAAGATGAGTCTATGAGGAACGTGTTCAGCTGCCGACTCCGAGGAGGAAACTGCTTGTTGTCTGTGGCCTAAATATATAGGTTTTATTAGTAGATGTCAGGGGAAAAAACTAAACCCTGTAAGATAATAAATCTCCTCATATGTGTAGAAAAATATATATATATATCTTCTTGCACGGTTGAGAATCAAAAAGTAAAAGCAATGTTGAGGATAAAATAAATCTTGTTTTTAATTGTTCATTCAAAAAGTGATTACAAAAATGAAGAAAAGTAAGTTCATGACATGCAATAATTATTTGAAGAGAAAACGAGCATTGTTCTTACATATAGTCTTGAGCAGCTGTCTGGGTGTTCGAGAGTCTCAAGGGATATGAGATCTCCTGAACAAGAGTTAGGCCGGCTTTATATACTATTCTGACCTATAAATTATAACCACATAAGGTGGCTTGCCACTATGTTCATAACTTCTTCCATATTAAGTGAACCGTAGTTATGCATACAGTTATTTATGCATTACCTTAGTCTGAGATATTTAAGCCTAAAGTCTGAGATCTTTAGAACCATTCATTATCTCTAAATAGTCACATTTTGACAGCTTTGACTATCTTGACCTATACATTTGACAAGAGAGACAGCTGTGTGAGCCAAGGAACTCAGAATAACTCAGTCACACTCTAACCAGAGCCTCTGCTAGCTGGACTAGACTCTGTATATTTTTTTATTATAGAAATACTGATATTTTACAATCCCCCCTGATTATGATTTGAGAAATATCATAATCAATCCTAACTCATTCGCTCACCATTCGTATCACATTCATTCTTTATTCTGAAAACCTTGTATCAACATCTGCCCTGAATGTCATCTGAATTTTCAAACCTATTGTAAAAACAAAAATTAAATCAGAGAGTTATATTTTTTCGTTTTAACATCTCTCTTAAAATATCATCTTCCTTTTTCATTTCTACCTTTATATTCTTATAAATTCTCCTAATTTTACACATAATAATTATTTGATATATTATACACAGCAAAACTATGATAAATAAAATAACGATCGGATTAGACAATATATTTCCTGCTGCCATTTTCGCTGAAGACTGTGACCAACTAGTTACAGATTTTCCTAAATTTCTCCACCAAGATGAGCCTGACATACTCGTCCATTCATGTTCAATATCATTTAGATTACCTTGTTCATGTCTAAATACAATTTCAGCTTCTTTTAATTGTTTTGTCAGCAGATTTAATAAACCCTTGTCTTTCTTTATCTCATTTGTCCACAAATCCCAAGGGAATTTATTGACTTGTGACAAATTGAACTGGATCGGAAGGATTTTCAGACGTCTTGAGCCTATTGACGTAATATTAATACTTCCTTCCTTCTTTGTGAGAGTTTTAACATTTCCCTCAATACAATATAAACCCATTGTCAGATTTTCGACATGTACACAAGATGAGAAGAATGCAGAAACTGCTTCTCTTCCTGACATGACTTGGAAACAAGTTTTGTTAGCGCTTACTGGTGTCACCAAGTCATGTATCGTGTGGACATTCTCAACTCTGGCATGACAAGAAGTATGATTATGGAAACATGAATGATAAATGACTTTATCCTGTCCAGGTAGGCACATTACCTTGGAAACAAAATTTAAGCATGACGAAATGTCTAATTGTTCAATGTTTGTACCATCAAATGCAAAATCTGTGTACTGTAATTGATAATATAACAATTGTGTAGGGCTGACAGGAATTCCCAGAACACCTATAGGAACCAGGGTTTCTTCTCTTCCTGACACTGGAATCAGTGATGTTCCTACACAAATGTTCTGTTCACATCCTAACCACTTATTTACCCACAAATCTGTATGGTTTAACGCAAAGTTATATTCTATGGGCAAATTTCTTATTAGCCCTAAAGGGGTAATTCCACTTTGTAAGGCTTGTGCAATCATTTTCAGATTGGTGGAATATTCAATCTGAATTTCTAGACATGTTTTGGCCACTTGAGATTCCTGTTCACTTTCCATTAAAGCTAAAGTAGCATCTTGAAGATGTGATACAGAAGATCCCAATACAGTAGCAGTGTTCAAAACCATCTTTTCAAGGACTTGATTCAAACTTTTCTGAATCTTTACCCCTTTTCCTCCAATATACCCAATATTTTCCAGATCTGATTTAAGTGTATGAATGTCCATAGTGTTAATTAAACTTCCTACTGTTCCTAATCCCCCCAAAATACCTTCTAACACTCCCCTCTTACTTCTAACCTGTGTTGAAGTTCTTTTCCCAAACCATTGTTCTATTCCCATCTCCATGTTAGTGAGATGTGGTTGACACTGGGGATATCTAGAAGAGATTTTCCAGTTAGACATGTTAAAGGTCCATACCATGGTCAGAAACACTCCATCTCGTAACAGAGGTTTAGTTTGGAACTGATTGATCTGAAAAGGAGTAGATGGTTGAAATCTTGTCTGTGTGCATACATTATCTACTGCTGACCATATATTTACCTTTACATCTCTACATTGTTTGTAGTTATATTTCGTTAAAATGCAACATTGGTAAAGTCCAGAATCCTTAGGAGATGGATTATCTACAGAAAAAATAAAATCCTTATCCAACCATCTCACATTACCGGATTGACCTCTGTGTATAACATTTGTTGGACCATTTGAAAAACTTCCCAAAAATGATTTATCTTTGGTCCATATTAACAAAGATTCTGAAGGTAGCTCTAACCTCGTGCTGCATTTTAGTAATAAAGGAGACATATTTTCTTGACTATATACTGCTTGTGGTGTAACCCTTACTTCTGGAGCTATAGTATTTGAAACTGTAAAAACTACAGATACCTGTACTTGTACTGGTTCTCTGGTTATCTGAAAATTCCATGTTTTTACCCAATCCTCGTCTCCTTCTGTAATAGAAAGAAATGAAGGATCTAAAACTTTCCCAAAAAGTTGTGTCTTTAACAAAGCATCTGTTTTGGATGTTTCAACTTTCCCTTTTGCGATCATATCATTTGTAATGTCGCCTGACCACACAGCTTTCTCTTCACCTCTTATCTCTATATTCCAGAATAACACATCTGTAGGACTACATTCCCATGTGCCTGTCTTATTATTGTGTATATAATCTCCTTGTAACTGTGTGAACTTCGTCTTAGGTCCTGTGGCTGCGTGTAATATTATGTCAGTGTCATGTATGAAGTGTAGCTCAATACAGCATTTTGCACCAAAACCCATGCAAATGTTTCCAGTAATATCTACTGAATCGTCCGGTATGTCCTCATCTATTAAGCTTTGTAGATTCGTTCCTCTTGGTTTCCTTGGATGTAAAGTTCCTTTGAAAAGTTCCTTCACTTCACTAGTATTTGTTCCATGGTGTGAAATATCTTCAGCGTAGATCACAGTTGAAACAGTACAAAACAGCAGAAATGTGATTCCCATCAGATAGTAGCTTTTCCTGGGAAATGTCTTTTTCTCCTGAAGGATTGGTGTTGAATCCCTTCCATCAAGGACGTGGAGTTTCGTATTCCAGTTCTTATTGGAATCCATTTCTTCCTAAAAGAAATGCAGTATCATTATTTTGCAATATACAGTTTGCATTGATCAACATGTACCCACAATTTTTGTTGTCTGCGGGTATTTTTAACCACCTTAGATGCTCGTTGCACAAGTATCATCACTTGTCCCATGGTTTCGATAATTTCAAAGGGACCTTCCCAATTACTTTCCCAAGGTCCATTCTTCCTGAAAGTTTTAATCATCACTAGAGCCCCTTTCTTGAATTTGGATACATATGGTGGCTCCATTCTCTGCATTCTTGATGCAGCATGTGGAAGAATCGTTTTCAAATTTTCCTGTAACAATTGCAACCATTTGGACCTTGCAACAGCATCTTTTTGTGGTGTAGACAAAAATGGTTCATGAGGAAAAATCAATGGCATTTTTCTTCCTGTCATCAGTTCAAAAGGAGTAAACTGAGTTGTGGCAGAGGTTGTTCCTCTTACACTCAACAGTACAAAAGGTACTGCATCAACCCAAGTATTGCCTTTGTCCAATAACACCTTGGCAATTCTGGATTTTATTGTTCTATTCATCCTTTCCACAATACCAGCAGACTGTGGATGGTAGGGTACATGAAACTGTTGTCGTACCCCTAGAATAGCACAAACGGCTTGCATGATTTTTCCTGTAAAGTGACTTCCTCGATCAGAGGTGATCATTCTTGGGATCCCCCAAGTACAAAAGACATGATTAACTAATGCTCTAGCTGTAGACAAAGCATCATCTTTCCTGACAGGTAAAATTTCAACCCACTTAGAAAAAACATCTACCACAACCAATGCATACCTGAGACCATTTTTACCTGATGGTAACGGTCCAATGTAGTCGATTTGTAACGTGGACCATGGACCATCTGCAGGTGCGATTCGGAGTAGTGGCGGTTTCTGTCCTTTTGGTCTTGGATTAATTTGGGCACAAATGAGACATGATTGAACAACACTTTGCACTGTCTCTTCCATCTTTTCCCAGTAAAATTTCTCTCTGAGAATGCCTAACAATTTTTGTTGGCCCAAATGACCCAAACTTTCATGATTGTATTTTGTGAACTCAACCTGTAGATGTCTTGGGACAACAGGACGCAACTCCCCGTTTAAGTCATGACACAAAACCCCGTTTTCACAAACAAAGGGAGGTTTTGGATCAACCCGGGAAGCGACAAGAGATGAGTCTTTTTCTTGTTCTTCCGCAAAAGAAGGGATATGCGTGTCTGTTCTTTGAACTGCTGAAACCTCGAGAGGTTCAGGTTCAAACACCTCTTCTCCTGTCAGGGCTGCCTCTTTGGCTAGCATATCTGCGGTTGCATTTCCAACAGATAATTCATCATCAGATTTTTTATGGGCCGGAACCTTGACAATAGCAAAACCATTAGGGTTTTTTGATGCTATCCTGAAAATTGTCTTCAGTGTGTCACTGTGAACAAGAGTCTTATTAGATGAATCTACATAGCCTCTTTTTTCCCAAACTGACAAGTAATCTGTCAGTGATCTTACAACATAAGAGCTATCACTGTAGATCACAATGGGACACTGATCATCTGCTTCATTCAGCTGTAGTACCATTTTTACTGCTTCTAGCTCTGCTCTTTGAGCTGAAAAATGACTCGGTAATTTGTGCTTCACAACCTGCCCTCTGTTGGGATAAAAAATGGCATATCCTGAATAATAGTGCCCATCTGAATAGAATCTGGAACCATCTACAAAAATTGGTTCGTCTGTTACCTCTGCTTTCCGTCTGAAAAGTGATGGACTTGGATCCTGAAAAGACTGTAAACAATCATGAGTTTGTCCTTCATATTGCATCAGCTGAGGAAGAACATATTTGGCCTTGTAATCTACCTCTATTTGTTTGGGAGACAATGACAATAACCAATGAGCAAATCTCTGATGTGACACACCTGGGATATTATTCTCAAAGAGAAGTTTTAGTGTAGAATGAGGAGTTTGCAAAATGATTTTGTTGAACCCGACAATATGTTCGGTTGCTTTGACTGCAAAGTACACACCTACCAAGTGTCTTGCACAGGTCTCAAAACCTTTTTCAACAGGTGAGAGAAGTTTTGAAAAATAGCCCAAAATTCTCCACTCTTCTCCCTGTAATTGCAGTAATACAGCAGAAACAGATGTTCCCGATGTATGCACTTGCAAAGCAAATGGAGCCGAAGGATCTACTGTGGACAAAGCAGGTGCATTTTGTAAATTCATTTTCAATTGTTCAAATGAGGTTTGCTGTTCATCACCCCAAGGACCAAAGTAATCACTGTTTTCACCTTTCAAAAGATCATATAAAGATCTGGCCTTATCTGCAAAATTCTCAATAAAATCCCTTGAATAATTCATAAGACCTAAAAAATGTCTCAATGCCTTGTGTGATGTCGGAATTGGTAGGGAAGCAATTGCCTCAATTCTTTCCTGCAGTGGCTGCCTTTTTCCTGGACTCAACAGCACCCCTAAAAATCTGACCTCAGTCTGCATCAATTTGACCTTTTTGGTGTTCAATTTCAACCCTGCATCATGCAGCAACTCAAACAATTCTGTCAGAAGAGAAACATGTGTCTCTTTATCCTCTGTAGACAATAAAATATCATCCACATATTGCAGAATGCAATCAGGCCTCGAAAATCTGGATAATACCTTTGCCAATGCCTGATGAAAACACTAGGTGACAAATGTGCTCCTTGAGGTAACCTGCAAAACAGATATTGCTCGTCCAAGAAAGTAAATGCAAACTTATACTGACAACTCTTTTCAAGAGGTATACTGAAAAAACCATTGCTAATGTCCAGTACAGAGAAGTATTTGGCCTTTGCATTTAACCTTGCCATCATGTCATGAGTATCTGCCACAATTGGTGCGACATTGGGTGTATGCTTATTGAACATCCGTAAATCCAATATCATTCGATAAGAACCATCAGATTTCAAAACACACCACAAAGGATTGTTACTTACAGAATTAGCCTTTCGGATAACACCTTGATCTAACAATTCCTGTATGATCTTTGACATAGAGTCAATTGATTCTGGAGGCAATTTATACTGACGCTGTGGCGGGGGATCACGCCCCTCCACATTCACGATAACGTCTTTCATTGTTCCAACCTGATTCCTGAACTGAGCCCAAAGAGAAGGAAAAAGCTGTACAATTTCTGTCAATACCTCGTCATCATTAGTGTCAGGCCACAAATGGTCAGATGACACCACATCATTCAAGCAAATACTTCCAACATGGCTATAATCATTAGGATCTATGGAGAAGGTTTGCAAGAAAGGGATGAGTAGACTTTACTTCCTAAGGAAGTTAAGGTCGTTTAATGTGTGTAGCAAAATGCTTGAAATGTTCTACCAATCCATTGTGGCGAGTGCAATCTTTGATGCAATTATATGCTGGGGTAGTAGTGTGCGCACAGCTGACGCGAATAAGCTGAATAAACTTATCAAGAAGGCTAGTGCGGCGGTGGGTCTACAACTCAGGACTTTCGAGGAGGTATTAGAGGATAGAATTACTAAGAAATGCAAGGCTATAATGAGCAACAATACACACCCGCTCTATGAACTGTTTGCGAAGCAAAAGAGCACATTCAGCAAGCGTCTACTCCAACTAATGTGTAAAAAGGAAAGATATAGAAAATCGTTTGTTCCGACAGCTGTGGGGATGTTTAACAAATGTATAAGTGTAAAGCATCCCAAGACTAAATGAAGTTCAAAGTGTATGGGGGGGAATTGGTGAGTTACAAGTACCAGTCTATCCGCATCTGCTGTCCATATAGACTTATTTTGTAAAGTGTGTATTGTTCTTGTAATGTTCTTGATCTTTGTTCTGCTGCTGTAATACTGTAATTTCCTCCGGGATCAATAAAGTTTATCTAATCTAATCTAATCTAATCAATGACTACCGGTTTACAACCATTGGAATCTTTCCAGATCACTTGATTTCCTAGGTCAACTACCCATCCGAATTTCTGCATAAAATCTGTGCCAAGTATATTTTCAGAATCACGACAATACCAGATGTCAATTTCTGTTTTGAAAGAACTAGGTATTTCCAAAATCACATTGGGAGCTAAGGTTGCTTTAGTTCCACCTTTTCCACTGAAACCGACAATTGTACAAACTGGTGAATCTGGGTTTAGCTTCAAATCAAGGTTTGTAACACTTAACTGAGCTCCTGTGTCAATAAGAAATACAACATTCTGTCCTGCTAAACTTACTTTGATAAATGGTCTTCCACAGTCATCCAATGTAACTCGAGTCACAAATTCCAATGGATGTGGTACAGGAATAGTCTGTGATTGTCAGAAAGATGAAGGAGATGGGAGAAGACCTGTGTCCTTTTTAAAAGACCTTGGAATTCTATCCCTTGACTCTGTTTCCTTCACTGTCATTTCTCTGATCTGTCTGATTAATGGTGCATATGGTGACTGTGTTTGTCTGTTGGCAGTATGAGCAGGTGCAGATAATTGTAATGCAGGTGCGGAAGGTGTGGTGTATGATTTTGGCATGAGTCCGTTTTCCCTTCCAAGCTTACCTGTTCCTTGTGTACCCATCTCTGATTCTGCTCTCAAAAATTTCCTGCACTGCCACTTCAAGTGTCCAGGTATACCACAAAAATAACAATGGATATTGTTCCTTTGTGTAGTATTTTTACCTCTATGCTCAATGTAATCCCTACTCTTGGAGATTACTGTGGCTCTAGGTTTCAGTTGACTGTCTTCCTTCTCATGAACTACCGCTATTTTAGCCTTGACCTGATTTTGTTTCATGGATCTCCTTATTCTGTCAATAAAAACTGTTGCTTCTTGCAATGATGGCTGAGTGTTAGCCAATTGCACTGGGGCAGGATCTAAGTACTTGAACTTCTTTACAAAAAATTTGATCATGGAGGCTGGCTCTTCGTGAGGCCCGAGATCCATTACCATCCTATAGGCCTGTTCAAACTTTACCAAAAAAGAGAATGGGTCTTCAGAAATATTTGTTTGTAAACTCCCTAAAATATCAACTGTAGGCATGTCTTCTCCAGTTGTAAACAATACCAATTGTCTAAGTCTGTCTTCTTTTGTACTATGTGCCATTTCATTCTCATCATTTAATCTGGGTGTGGTCTGTAATCTTTTTCCCATATGTGAAGGTAACCAAACTTTGAATATTTTATTCTTTTGCTCATCATTCAGATTGTATTTGTCTGTGTTTGATTCAAAAGTGTCCGCATTATAAAAGGCATCCATCATTGTAATTTGGAATGTCTTTTACAATTTTCATTAGCTGATCGTGTATTTTCAGATTAATGCGTGCTGCTCTGTCATGTAATTTTTTCCGTTGTAATTCTACTGCCTCTAATTCCTCTACTGAAGCATCTGGATCCTGCATGTTTGGTACAAATGATGAGGCAGCAGCAGCACTGTCCTCCTGTTTACCTGTTGATCTTGTGTTAGCAGAAACCCTTTTTATATCTTGTCGTAATTTAGACAATAACTCTGTCCTGGTATCTATTTGATCTTCCAATTGTTCTATATGCTCTGACAAAATCAAACAATTTGGACAATCAAAGTAATCCCCGTCAGACTCTTGTGTGTCACGTGGTGTGTCAGTGTGATTAATGTCTTGTGTGACAATGCATGTTTTATAGGTGTTAGGTTCAGTTTTCTCAAAGACTAAGCTATTATACACATGAACAAGCTGCATAACATTCTGAAGTTTCCTTTGTAATTTTCTTACTGAGAAAAACCTTTTGTCAATTTTAACATTTTCTGCCTCACATTGATTATACAAACTAGACCATAATTGGGCATCCGTATGATTATGAACAAACTTGAAATCTATGTTACTTTTCTTAGCATAATCATGTATAAAATCCATTATATTTTTTCTCACCTATTGAGAGTCTTTCCCGTCAATGGATGGTCCTCTGTGTCCTTATGCAATCCTCAGATCTCCGTCTGGATGAGACGCATGCAGCTCTTTACGATCCTCACCCGTCGTCTTCAGGTTCAGTGTGATCCTTTGTGCCGTGAAATAGTGGAATTCCTGAGGAAGCTTGTACAACAGGTGGTTTTTTAGCAGAGTTCGTGCTCCCCCCTTGCACAATCGAGGAAGGAATGCCAGCCAAAATTAGCACAAAAGATCAATCTGGCTAAGGCTCGCCAAAATGTAGAAAAATATATATATATATATATCTTCTTGCACGGTTGAGAATCAAAAGTAAAGGCAATGTTGAATTGAGGATAAAATAAATCTTGTTTTTAATTGTTCATTTCCAAAAGTGATTACAAAAATGAAGAAAAGTAAGTTCATGACATGCAATAATTATTTGAAGAGAAAACGAGCATTGTTCTTACATATAGTCTTGAGCAGCTGTCCGGGTGTTCGAGAGTCTCAAGGGATATGAGATCTCCTGAACAAGAGTTAGGCCGGCTTTATATACTATTCTGACCTATAAACTACAACCACATATGGTGGCTTGCCACTATGTTCATAAGTTCTTCCATATTAAGTGAACCCTAGTTATTTTAAACAATATGCATACAGTTATTTATGCATTACCTTAGTCTGAGATATTTAAGCCTAAAGTCTGAGATCTTTAGAACCATTCATTATCTCTAAATAGTCACATTTTGACAGCTTTGACTATTTTGACCTATACATTTGACAAGAGAGACAGCTGTGTGAGCCAAGGCACTCAGAATAAGTCAGTCACTTCTCTAAAGTAAGCAAAGCCTGTTAACTATATTCTGTATGAGAGAATTAATCCATATTATAGAAATACTGATATTTTACATATGTCCATGTCCACCCTTGCGCCGACAGTTACCCGCCTCCCGTTGCCCGATAAATATGCTGGGGATGGAGTCCCTCCTCCATCAGCGGACCCGGGTGCATCTGTAGGAGATGGTCGCGAGCATTTGATGTCGCTGGTTCGTTCGTCGGTGACTTCGTCTACGTGGCAAGCCTATGATGCCGTTAGACCGACTGTCTGGTTACTAGGACACTCCTACATATTTTGAGCAGCACAGCGAGCTGAGTGCCGCCCTGGGGGGAGGCATCTAGGTTTCCGTGACGTGGCCTTCATGTGGAGAGGCATCAGGGGCTTGCAATGGCCGCAAGTTCTACCGGAAGTGGTATCGATTGCAAGAGGAGCCAGGGGTCCTATAATTTTGGATTCTGCACGCGGGGGGGAATGATCTATGATCGTACAAGGTGGCAGAGCTTCTCACAATGATGCGGGCTGATATGGAACGTTTCCATGGTTTTTTTTTCAGGAATTGGTGCTAGTCTGGTCTGAGATTGTCCCGAGGGCGGTGTGGCAAGGAGCTAGGGATGGTATTGCCGTTGAGCGCACTAGGAGGACCATACACGCCTGTATTTCTAAGATGGTGCGTGAGAGGTTTGGTTGTTAGACACAGACAACTGGAAGGGGATAATGCTGCTTTATTGAGACCTGACGGGGTGCACTTGAACAATATCGGGCTCGATATCTTATCCGGTCTCCAAGATGGCATAGAGCAGGCATTGCTACTGATGGGTGGGGGTCGGAGTCCTGTTTGAGAAACAGGATCCTCCGTGGCGGTGGAGAAGTAATGGCACATAAGTTACGGCTTGCTGGCTGACTTGCCTGCGAATATGGAGTAGGGCATTAGGCAGCGAGCGCGTTTTTAAGAAAGCTAAGTGCCTTTTCAAATGGTTGGTAAGAAAACATTTAATAAAGCTGTGACTGACCTTCACCCATCACTTGGTCTCTGAGTTTTGATTTGTATGGTTAAGTGGGGCTGAGGAAATGCGCCAAGGGGTTGTTTAGCCCTATGTCAACACAGTCATACAGGAGGAGAGGTACTGTGCAGTATATACATATACAGGAGTGGTACTGTGCAGTGTATATATATACAGGAGGAGTGGTACTGTGCAGTATATACATATACAGGAGTGGTACTGTGCAGTGTATATATATATATATATATATATATATATATACAGGATGAGTGGTACTGTGCAGTATATACATATATAGGAGTGGTACTGTGCAGTGTATATATACAGGAGGAGTGGTACTGTGCAGTATATACATATACAGGAGTGGTACTGTGCAGTGTATATATATACAGGATGAGTGGTACTGTGCAGTATATACATATATAGGAGTGGTACTGTGCAGTGTATATATACAGGAGGAGTGGTACTGTGCAGTATATACATATACAGGAGTGGTACTGTGCAGTGTATATACACAGGAGGAGTGGTACTGTGCAGAGTATATATAAAGGAGTGGTACTGTGCAGTATATACATATACAGGAGTGGTACTGCGCAGTGTATATATACAGGACAGGAGTTGTACTGTGCAGTGTATATATACACAGGAGGAGTGGTACTGTGCAGTGTGTGTATACAGGAGGAGTGGTACTGTGCAGTGAATATATATAGGACTGGAGTGGTACTGTGCAGCGTATATATACAGGACAGGAGTAGTGGTACTGTGCAATGTATATATACAGGAGTGGTACTGTGCAGAGTATATATACAGGAGGAGTGGTACTGTGCAGTGTATATATACAGGAGGAGTGATACTGTGCAGTGTATATATACAGGAGTGGTACTGTGCAGTGTATATATACAGGACAGGAGGAGTGGTACTGTGCAGTGTATATATACAGGAGGAGTGGTACTGTGCAGTGTATATATATACAGGAGGAGTGGTACTGTGCAGTGTGTATATACAGGAGGAGTGGTACTGTGCAGTGAATATATACAGGACTGGAGTGGTACTGTGCAGTGTATATATACAGGACAGGAGGAGTGGTACTGTGCAGCGTATATATACAGGACAGGAGTAGTGGTACTGTGCAATGTATATATACAGGAGTGGTACTGTGCAGAGTATATATACAGGAGGAGTGGTACTGTGCAGTGTATATATACAGGAGGAGTGATACTGTGCAGTGTATATATACAGGAGTGGTACTGTGCAGTGTATATATACAGGACAGGAGGAGTGGTACTGTGCAGTGTATATATACAGGAGGAGTGGTACTGTGCAGTGTATATATATACAGGAGGAGTGGTACTGTGCAGTGTGTATATACAGGAGGAGTGGTACTGTGCAGTGAATATATACAGGACTGGAGTGGTACTGTGCAGTGTATATATACAGGACAGGAGGAGTGGTACTGTGCAGCGTATATATACAGGACAGGAGTAGTGGTACTGTGCAATGTATATATACAGGAGTGGTACTGTGCAGTGTATATATACAGGAGGAGTGGTACTGTGCAGTGTATATATACAGGAGGAGCGGTAATGTGCAGTGTATATATACAGGAGTGGTACTGTGCAGTGTATATATACACAGGAGGAGTGGTACTGTGCAGTGTATATATACAGGAGGAGTGGTACTGTGCAGTGTATATATACAGGAGGAGTGGTACTGTGCAGTGCATATATATACAGGGCAGGAGGACTGGTACTGTGCAGTGTGTATATGCAGGACAGGAGTGGTACTGTGCAGTGTATATATACAGGACAGGAGTGGTGCTGTGCAGTGTAAATATACAGGACAGGAGTGGTACTGTGCAGTGCATATATACAGGCCAGGAGGAGTGGTGCTGTGCAGTGTATATATACAGGACAGGAGGAGTGGTAATGTGCAGTGTATATATACAGGAGGAGTGGTACTGTGCAGTGCATATATACAGGACAGGAGGAGTGGTACTGTGCAGTGTATATATACAGGAGGAGTTGTACTGTGCAGTGTGTATATGCAGGATAGGAGTGGTACTATGCAGTGTGTATATACAGGACACGAGTGGTACTGTGCAGTGTATATATACAGGACAGGAGGAGTGGTGCTGTGCAGTGTATATATACAGGACAGGAGGAGTGGTGCTGTGCAGTGTATATATACAGGAGTGGGACTGTGCCGTGTATATAGACAGGAGTGGTACTGTGCAGTGTGTATATATACAGGACAGGAGTGGTACTGTGCAGTGCATATATGCAGGACAGGAGTGGTACTGTGCAGTGCATATATGCAGGACAGGAGTGGTACTGTGCAGTGTATATATACAGGACAGGAGTGGTGCTGTGCAGTGTATATATACATCACAGGAGGAGTGGTACTGTGCAGTGTATATATACAGGACAGGAGTGGTACTGTGCAGTGCATATATGCAGGAGGAGGGGTACTGTGCAGTGTATATATAGGAGTGGTACTGTGCAGTGTATATATACAGGAAAGGAGGAGTGATGTCGTGCAGTGTATATATACAGGATTGGTACTGTGCAGTGTATATATACAGGACTGGAGTGGTACTGTGGAGTGTATATATACAGGAGTGGTACTGTGCAGTGTATATATAGGAGTGGTACTGTGCAGTGTATATATACAGGAAAGGAGGAGTGATGTCGTGCAGTGTATATATACAGGATTGGTACTGTGCAGTGCATATATACAGGACTGGAGTGGTACTGTGGAGTGTATATATACAGGAGTGGTACTGTGCAGTGTATATATACAGGATTGGTACTGTGCAGCGTATATACACAGGACAGGAGTAGTGGTACTGTGCAGTGTATATATATATAGGAGTGGTACTGTGCGGTGCATATATACGGGACAGGAGGAGAGGTACTGTGCAGTGCATATATACAGGACAGGAGTGGTACTGTGCAGTGTATATATACAGGAGTGGCGCTGTGCAGTGTATAGATAAAGGAGGAGTGGTACTGTGCAGTGTACATATGCAGGACAGGAGTGGTACTGTGCAGTGTATATATACAGGACAGGAGTGGTATTGTGCAGTGCATATATACAGGACAGGAGTGGTGCTGTGCAGTGTATATACAGGAGTGGTACTGTGCAGTGTATATATACAGGAGGAGTGGTACTGTGCAGTGTATATACAGGAGTGGTGCTGTGCAATGTATATATGCAGGAGTGGTACTGTGCAGTGTGTATATGCAGGACAGGAGTGGGACTGTGCAGTGTATATATACAGGAGTGGGACTGTGCAGTGTATATAGACAGGAGTGGTACTGTGCAGTGTATATATATATACACAGGGCATGAGTGGTACTGTGCAGTGCATATATGCAGGACAGGAGGAGTG
This sequence comes from Dendrobates tinctorius, assembly GCF_039654945.1. NCBI lineage: Eukaryota > Metazoa > Chordata > Amphibia > Anura > Dendrobatidae > Dendrobates > Dendrobates tinctorius. The sequence goes on from NW_027362046.1 coordinate 875,893, forward strand.
GTGCTGTGCAGTGTATATATACATGACACGAGTGGTACTGTGCAGTGTATACAGGAGGAGGGGTACTGTGCAGTGTATATATAGGAGGAGTGGTGCTGTGCAGTGTATATACACAGGAGGACTGGTACTGTGCAGTGTATATATACAGGACAGGAGTGGTACTGTGCAGTGTATATATACAGGAGTGGGACTGTGCAGTGTGTAAAGACAGGAGTGGTACTGTGCAGTGCATATATACAGGACAGGAGGAGTGGTACTGTGCAGTGTATATATACACATGAGGAGTGGTACTGTGCTGTGTGTATATGCAGGACAGGAGTGGTACTGTGCAGTGTGTATATACATGACAGGAGTGGTGCTGTGCAATGTATATATACAGGACAGGAGGAGTAGTGCTGTGCAGTGTATATATACAGGACAGGAGTGGTACTGTGCAGTGTATATATACAGGACAGGAGGAGAGGTGCTGTGCAGTGTATGTATACAGGACAGGAGGAGTGGTGCTGTGGAGTGTATATATACAGGACAGGAGTGGTACTGTGCAGTGTATATACAGGAGAGGTACTGTGCAGTGTATATATACAGGAGGAGTGGTACTGTGCAGTGCATATATATACAGGACAGGAGGAGTGGTACTGTGCAGTGTGTATATGCAGGACAGGAGTGGTACTGTGCAGTGTATATATACAGGACAGGAGTGGTGCTGTGCAGTGTAAATATACAGGACAGGAGTGGTACTGTGCAGTGCATATTTACAGGCCAGGAGGAGTGGTGCTGTGCAGTGTATATATACAGGACAGGAGGAGTGGTACTGTGCAGTGTATATATACAGGAGTGGTACTGTGCAGTGCATATATACAGGACAGGAGGAGTGGTACTGTGCAGTGTATATATACAGGAGTTGTACTGTGCAGTGTGTATATGCAGGATAGGAGTGGTACTATGCAGCGTGTATATACAAGACACGAGTGGTACTGTGCAGTGTATATATACAGGACAGGAGGAGTGGTGCTGTGCAGTGTATATTTACAGGACAGGAGGAGTGGTGCTGAGCAGTGTATATATACAGGAGTGGGACTGTGCCGTGTATATAGACAGGAGTGGTACTGTGCAGTGTGTATATATACAGGACAGGAGTGGTACTGTGCAGTGCATATATGCAGGACAGGAGTGGTACTGTGCAGTGTATATATACAGGACTGGAGTGGTACTGTGGAGTGTATATATACACAGGAGTGGTACTGTGCAGTGTATATATAGGAGTGGTACTGTGCAGTGTATATATACAGGAAAGGAGGAGTGATGTCGTGCAGTGTATATATACAGGATTGGTACTGTGCAGTGCATATATACAGGACTGGAGTGGTACTGTGGAGTGTATATATACAGGAGTGGTACTGTGCAGTGTATATATACAGGATTGGTACTGTGCAGCGTATATACACAGGATTGGTACTGTGCAGCGTATATACACAGGACAGGAGTAGTGGTACTGTGCAGTGTATATATATAGGAGTGGTACTGTGCTGTGCATATATACGGGACAGGAGGAGAGGTACTGTGCAGTGCATATATAGAGGACAGGAGTGGTACTGTGCAGTGTATATATACAGGAGTGGCGCTGTGCAGTGTATAGATAAAGGAGGAGTGGTACTGTGCAGTGTACATATGCAGGACAGGAGTGGTACTGTGCAGTGTATATATACAGGACAGGAGTGGTACTGTGCAGTGCATATATACAGGACAGGAGTGGTGCTGTGCAGTGTATATATACAGGAGTGGTACTGTGCAGTGTATATATACAGGACTGGAGTGGTACTGTGGAGTGTATATATACAGGACAGGAGTGGTGCTGTGCAGTGTATATATACATCACAGGAGGAGTGGTGCTGTGCAGTGTATATATGCAGGACAGGAGTGGGTTTGTGCAGTGTATATAGACAGGAGTGGTACTGTGCAGTGTATATATACAGGACATGAGTGGTACTGTGCAGTGCATATATGCAGGACAGGAGGAGTGGTGCTGTGCAGTGTATATATACAGGACAGGAGTGGTACTGTGCAGTAAATATACTGGAGTGGTGCTGTGCAATGTATATATGCAGGAGTGGTACTGTGCAGTGTGTATATGCAGGACAGGAGTGGGACTGTGCAGTGTATATATACAGGAGTGGGACTGTGCAGTGTATATAGACAGGAGTGGTACTGTGCAGTGTATATAAACAGGGCATGAGTGGATAGTGCAGTGCATATATGCAGGACAGGAGGAGTGGTGCTGTGCAGTGTATATATACAGGACACGAGTGGTACTGTGCAGTGTATATATACAGGAGGAGGGGTACTGTGCAGTGTATATATAGGAGGAGTGGTGCTGTGCAGTGTATATATACAGGAAAGGAGGAGTGATGTCGTGCAGTGTATATGTACAGGATTGGTACTGTGCACTGTATATATACAGGACTATAGTGTTTACTGTGCAGTGTATATATACAGGAGGAGGGGTACTGTGCAGTGTATATATAGGAGTGGTACTGTGCAGTGTATATATACAGGAAAGGAGGAGTGATGTCGTGCAGTGTATATATACAGGATTGGTACTGTGCAGTGCATATATACAGGACTGGAGTGGTACTGTGGAGTGTATATATACAGGAGTGGTACTGTGCAGTGTATATATACAGGATTGGTACTGTGCAGCGTATATACACAGGACAGGAGTAGTGGTACTGTGCAGTGTATATATATATAGGAGTGGTACTGTGCGGTGCATATATACGGGACAGGAGAGGTACTGTGCAGTGCATATATACAGGACAGGAGTGGTACTGTGCAGTGTATATATACAGGAGTGGCGCTGTGCAGTGTATAGATAAAAGAGGAGTGGTACTGTGCAGTGTACATATGCAGGACAGGAGTGGTACTGTGCAGTGTATATATACAGGACAGGAGTGGTACTGTGCAGTGCATATATACAGGACAGGAGTGGTGCTGTGCAGTGTATATATACAGGAGTGGTACTGTGCAGTGTATATATACAGGAGGAGTGGTACTGTGGAGTGTATATATACAGGACAGGAGTGGTGCTGTGCAGTGTATATATGCAGGACAGGAGTGGTACTGTGCAGTGTATATATACAGGAGTGGGTTTGTGCAGTGTATATAGACAGGAGTGGTACTGTGCAGTGTATATAGACAGGACATGAGTGGTACTATGCAGTGCATATATGCAGGACAGGAGGAGTGGTGCTGTGCAGTGTATATATACAGGACAGGAGTGGTACTGTGCAGTGTATATATACAGGACAGGAGTGGTACTGTGCAGTGTATATATACAGGAGTGGGTTTGTGCAGTGTATATAGACAGGAGTGGTACTGTGCAGTGTATATATACAGGACATGAGTGGTACTATGCAGTGCATATATGCAGGACAGGAGGAGTGGTGCTGTGCAGTGTATATATACAGGACAGGAGTGGTACTGTGCAGTGTATATATACAGGACAGGAGTGGTACTGTGCAGTGTATATACAGGAGTGGTGCTGTGCAATGTATATATGCAGGAGTGGTACTGTGCAGTGTGTATATGCAGGACAGGAGTGGGACTGTGCAGTGTATATATACAGGAGTGGGACTGTGCAGTGTATATAGACAGGAGTGGTACTGTGCAGTGTATATATACAGGGCATGAGTGGATAGTGCAGTGCATATATGCAGGACAGGAGGAGTGGTGCTGTGCAGTGTATATATACAGGACACAAGTGGTACTGTGCAGTGTATATATACAGGAGGAGGGGTACTGTGCAGTGTATATATAGGAGTGGTGCTGTGCAGTGTATATATACAGGAGGAGTGGTACTGTGCAGTGTATATATACAGGACAGGAGTGGTACTGTGCAGTGTATATATACAGGACAGGAGGAGTGGTACTGTGCAGTGTATATATACAGGAGGAGTGGTACTGTGCAGTGTATATATACAGGACAGGAGGAGTGGTACTGTGCAGTGTATATATACAGGAGGAGTGGTACTGTGCAGTGTATATATACAGGAGGAGTGGTACTGTGCAGTGCATATATACAGGACAGGAGGAGTGGTACTGTGCAGTGTATATATACAGGAAAAGTGGTACTGTGCTGTGTGTATATGCAGGACAGGAGTGGTACTGTGCAGTGTGTATATACAGGACAGGAGTGGTGCTGTGCAGTGTATATATACAGGACAGGAGGAGTGGTGCTGTGCAGTGTATATATACAGGACAGGAGGAGTGGTGCTGTGCAGTGTATATATACAGGACAGGAGGAGTGGTGCTGTGCAGTGTATATATACAGGACAGGAGGAGTGGTGCTGTGCAGTGTATATATACAGGACAGGAGGAGTGGTGCTGTGCAGTGTATATATACAGGACAGGAGGAGTGGTGCTGTGGAGTGTATATATACAGGACAGGAGTGGTACTGTGCAGTGTATATACAGGAGTGGTACTGTGCAGTGTATAAATACAGGAGTGTTACTGTGCAGTGTGTATATGCAGGACAGGAGTGGTACTGTGCAGTGTATATATACAGGAGTGGAACTGTGCAGTGTATATAGGCAGGAGTGGTACTGTGCAGTGTGTATATATACAGGACAGGAGTGGTACTGTGCAATGCATATATGCAGGACAGGAGTGGTACTGTGCATTGCATATATACAGGACAGGAGTGGTACTGTGCAGTGCATATATGCAGGAGTGGTACTGTGCAGTGTGTATATATACAGGACACGAGTGGTACTGTGCAGTGTATATATACAGGACAGGAGGAGTGGTGCTGTGCAGTGTATATATACAGGACAGGAGGAGTGGTGCTGTGCATATATACAGGAGTGGGACTGTGCCGTGTATATAGACAGGAGTGGTACTGTGCAGTGTGTATATATACAGGACAGGAGTGGTACTGTGCAGTGCATATATGCAGGACAGGAGTGGTACTGTGCAGTGTATATATAGGAATGGTACTGTGCAGTGTATATATACAGGAAAGGAGGAGTGATGTCGTGCAGTGTATATATACAGGATTGGTACTGTGCAGTGCATATATACAGGACTGGAGTGGTACTGTGGAGTGTATGTATACAGGAGTGGTACTGTGCAGTGTATATATACAGGATTGGTACTGTGCAGCGTATATACACAGGACAGGAGTAGTGGTACTGTGCAGTGTATATATATAGGAGTGGTACTGTGCGGTGCATATATACGGGACAGGAGGAGAGGTACTGTGCAGTGCATATATACAGGACAGGAGTGGTACTGTGCAGTGTATATATACAGGAGTGGCGCTGTGCAGTGTATAGATAAAGGAGGAGTGGTACTGTGCAGTGTACATATGCAGGACAGGAGTGGTACTGTGCAGTGTACATATACAGGACAGGAGTGGTACTGTGCAGTGAATATATACAGGACAGGAGTGGTACTGTGCAGTGTATATATACAGGAAGAGTGGTACTGTGGAGTGTATATATACAAGACAGGAGTGGTGCTGTGCAGTGTATATATACATCACAGGAGGAGTGGTGCTGTGCAGTGTATATATGCAGGACAGGAGTGGTACTGTGCAGTGTATATATACAGGAGTGGGACTGTGCAGTGTATATAGACAGGAGTGGTACTGTGCAGTGTATATAGACAGGAGTGGTACTGTGCAGTGTATATAGACAGGACATGAGTGGTACTGTGCAGTGCATATATGCAGGACAGGAGGAGTGGTGCTGTGCAGTGTATATATACAGGACAGGAGTGGTACTGTGCAGTGTATATACAGGAGTGGTGCTGTGCAATGTATATATGCAGGAGTGGTACTGTGCAATGTATATATGCAGGACAGGAGTGGTACTGTGCAGTGTATATATACAGGAGTGGGACTGTGCAGTGTATATAGACAGGAGTGGTACTGTGCAGTGTATATATACAGGGCATGAGTGGTACTGTGCAGTGCATATATACAGGACAGGAGGAGTGGTGCTGTGCAGTGTATATATACAAGACACGAGTGGTACTGTGCAGTGTATATATACAGGAGGAGGGGTACTGTGCAGTGTATATATAGGAGGAGTGGTGCTGTGCAGTGTATATATACAGGAGGAGTGGTACTGTGCAATGTATATATACAGGACAGGAGTGGTACTGTGCAGTGTATATATACAGGAGTGGGACTGTGCAGTGTGTATAGACAGGAGTGGTACTGTGCAGTGTATATATACAGGAGTGGTACTGTGCAGTGTATATATACAGGAGGAGCGGTACTGTGCAGTGCATATATACAGGACAGGAGGAGTGGTACTTTGCAGTGTATATATACAGGAGGAGTGGTACTGTGCTGTGTGTATATGCAGGACAGGAGTGGTACTGTGCAGTGTATATATACAGGAGGAGTGGTACTGTGCAGTGCATATATACAGGACAGGAGTGGTACTGTGCAGTGTATATATACAGGAGTGGGACTGTGCAGTGTATATAGACAGGAGTGGTACTGTGCAGTGTATATAGACAGGAGTGGTACTGTGCAGTGTATATATACAGGAGGAGTGGTACTGTGCAGTGCATATATACAGGACAGGAGGAGTGGTACTGTGCAGTGTATATATACAGGAGGAGCGGTACTGTGCAGTGCATATATACAGGACAGGAGGAGTGGTACTTTGCAGTGTATATATACAGGAGGAGTGGTACTGTGCTGTGTATATGCAGGACAGGAGTGGTACTGTGCAGTGTATATATACAGGAGGAGTGGTACTGTGCAGTGCATATATACAGGACAGGAGGAGTGGTACTTTGCAGTGTATATATACAGGAGGAGTGGTACTGTGCTGTGTGTATATGCAGGACAGGAGTGGTACTGTGCAGTGTATATATACAGGAGTGGTACTGTGCAGTGCATATATACAGGACAGGAGTGGTGCTGTGCAGTGTATATATACAGGACAGGAGTGGTACTGTGCAGTGTATATATACAGGACAGGAGGAGTGGTGCTGTGCAGTGTATGTATACAGGACAGGAGGAGTGGTGCTGTGGAGTGTATATATACAGGACAGGAGTGGTACTGTGCAGTGTATATACAGGAGTGGTACTGTGCAGTGTATATATACAGGAGGAGTGGTACTGTGCAGTGTGTATATGCAGGACAGGAGTGGTACTGTGCATTGTATATATACAGGAGTGGAACTGTGCAGTGTATATAGACAGGAGTGGTACTGTGCAGTGTGTATATATACAGGACAGGAGTGGTACTGTGCAGTGCATATATGCAGGACAGGAGTGGTACTGTGCAGTGTATATATACAGGACAGGAGTGGTACTGTGCAGTGCATATATGCAGGAGGACTGGTACTGTGCAGTGTATATATACAGGACAGGAGTGGTGCTGTGCAGGGTATATATACAGGACAGGAGGAGTGGTACTGTGCAGTGTATATATACAGGAAAGGAGGAGTGGTACTGTGCAGTGTATATATACAGGACAGGAGTGGTACTGTGCAGTGCATATATGCGGAAGGAGGGTTACTGTGCAGTGTATATATAGGAGTGGTACTGTGCAGTGCATATATACAGGACAGGAGGAGTGGTGCTGTGCAGTGTATATATACAGGACAGGAGGAGTGGTGCAGTGCATATATACAGGACAGGAGGAGTGGTGCTGTGCAGTGTATATATACAGGACAGGAGTGGTACTGTGCAGTGTATATATACAGGAGGAGTGGTACTGTGCAGTGTGTATATACAGGACAGGAGGAGTGGTGCTGTGCAGTGTATATATACAGGACAGGAGTGGTACTGTGCAGTGTATATACAGGAGTGGTACTGTGCAGTGTATATATACAGGAGTGGGACTGTGCAGTGTATATAGACAGGAGTGGTACTGTGCTGTGTATATACATATACAGGAGTGGTACTGTGCAGTGTATATATACAAGAGTGGGACTGTGCAGTGTATATAGACAGGAGTGGTACTGTGCAGTGTATATATACAGGACAGGAGTGGTACTGTGCAGTGCATATATGCAGAACAGGAGTGGTACTGTGCAGTGTATATATACAGGACAGTAGTACTGTGCAGTGCATATATGCAGGAGTGGTACTGTGCAGTGCATATATGCAGAACAGGAGTGGTACTGTGCAGTGTATATATACAGGACAGTAGTACTGTGCAGTGCATATATGCAGGAGGAGGGGTACTGTGCAGTGTATATATACAGGAGGAGTGGTACTGTGCAGTATATACATATACAGGAGTGGTACTGTGCAGTGTATATATATACAGGATGAGTGGTACTGTGCAGTATCTGTATCCAACATTCTGCCCCAGCTCACAGCCTTCCCCCATGTCCAGCATTCTGCCTCAGTCTCTAGCATTCTGCCCCAGCTTCGAGCATTCTGCCCCATGTCCAGAATTCTGCCCCAGCGTCCAGCATTCTGCCCCGTCTCACAGTCTGCCCTCATATCCAGCATTCTGCCACCAGCGTCCAGCATTCTGTCCCCAGCGTCCATTCTGCCCCCAGTGTCCAGCATTATGCCCCATGTCCAGCATTTTGCCCCAGGCTCCCTGGATAGCCGCTCTCAAAAAAAAAAAAAAAAATTCTTCTTACCTTGTTATCTGGCTGTGCTCCAGCGGCGAGGCTCCCTCCCTCTCCCAGTCCCACGTGGCACACTGACTGAATGAGGAAGTGGAGGAGCAGAGCAGTGTGTGACGTCAGGTGAGGGCGGAGCTGTGGCTGGACCATTGTGCAGGGGGGGATTTCGGCGCTGGCTGGACCATGGTGCGGGGGGGGGGGGGGGCCTGCCCGAGGGGCCCGGCAGGCGCTGAGTCTGAATTTAAAATATAGCTGCAGAAGCCCGTATAAAATGTAGGGGGGCCCCAGCGCGGATCGGGCTGCCAGCATGGTCGGGCCCCCCTAATCACCGGGCCCCATACACATGTAAGGCCTGTCATGCCCTGATGGCGGCCCTGGTTTCAGGATGCTTGACAGTTGGCATGAGACAAGACTGGTGGTAGCGCTCACCTGGTCTTCTCCGAATAAGCCGTTTTCCAGATGTCCCAAACAATCGAAAAGGGGATTCATCAGAGAAAATGACTTTACCCCAGTCCTCAGCAGTCCACTCCCTGTACCTCTTGCAGAATATCAGTCTGTCCATGATGTTTTTTCTGGAGAGAAGTGGCTTCTTTGCTGTCCTCCTTGAGACCAGGCCTTGCTCCAAGAGTCTCCGCCTCACAGCGTGTGCAGAAGCACTCACACCTGCCTGCTGCCATTCCTGAGCAAGCTCTGCACTGCTGGTAGTCCGATCCCACAGCTGAAGCACTTTTAAGAGACGGTCCTGGCGCTTGCTGGTCTTTCTTGGGCGCCCTGGAGCCTTTTTGGCAACAAGGGAACCTCTCTCCTTGAAGTTCTTGATGATGCGATAGATTGTTGACTGAGGTGCATTCTTTCTAGCTGCGATACTCTTCCCTGTTAGGCCATTTTTGTGCAGTGCAATGATGACTGCACGTGTTTCTTTAGAGATAACCATGGTTAACAGAAGAGAAACAATGATGCCAAGCACCAGCCTCCTTTTAAAGTGTCCAGTGGTGTCATTCTTACTTAATCATGACAGATTGATCTCCAGCCCTGTCCTCATCAACACCCACACCTGTGTTAATGGAGCAATCACTGAAACGATGTTAGCTGGTCCTTTTAAGGCAGGGCTGCAATGATGTTGAAATGTATTTTGGGGGATAAAGTTAATTTTCTAGGCAAATATTGACTTTGCAAGTAATTGCTGTTAAGCTGATCACTCTTTATAACATTCTGGAGTATATGCAAATTGCCATTAGAAAAAATGAAGCAGTAGACTTTGTAAAAATTATTATTTGTGTCATTCTCAAAATTTTTAGCCATGGCTGTACAGACCAAAGTTTGGACACACCTTCTCATTCAAAGAGTTTGCTTTATTTTCATGACTATGAAAATTGTAGATTCACTCTGAAGGCATCAAAGCTATGAATTAACACATGTGGAATTATATAATTAACAAAAAAGTGTGAAACAACTGAAAATGTGTCTTATATTCTAGGTTCTTCAAAGTAGCCACCTTTTGCTTTGATTACTGCTTTGCACACTCTTGGCATTCTATTGATGAGCTTCAAGAGGTAGTCACTGGAAATGGACTTCCAACAGTCTTGAAGTTCCCAGAGATGCTTAGCACTTGTTGGCCCTTTGGCCTTCACTCTGCGGTCCAGCTCACCCCAAACCATCTCGATTGGGTTCAGGTCTGGTGACTGTGGAGGCCAGGTCATCTGGCGTAGCACCCGATCACTCTCCTTCTTGGTCAAATAGCCCTTACACAGCCTGGAGGTGTGTTTGAGGTCATTGTCCTGTTGAAAAATAAATGATGGTCCAGCTAAACACAAACCGGATGGAATAGCATGCCGCTGCAAGATGCTGTGGTGGCCATGCTGGTTCAGTATGCCTTCAATTTTGAATAAATCCCCAACAGTGTCACCAGTAAAGCACCCCCACACCATCACACCTCCTCCTCCATGCTTCACGGTGGGAACCAGGTATGTAGAGTCCATCCGTTCACCTTTTCTGCGTCGCACAAAGACAAGGTGGTTGGAACCAAAGATCTCAAATTTGGACTCATCAGACCAAAGCACAGATTTCCACTGGTCTAATGTCCATTCCTTGAGTTCTTTAGCCCAAACAAGTCTCTTCTGCTTGTTGCCTGTCCTTAGCAGTGGTTTCCTAGCAGCTATTTTACCATGAAGGCCTGCTGCACAAAGTCTCCTCTTAGCAGTTGTTGTAGAGATGTGTCTGCTGCTAGAACTCTGTGTGGCATTGACCTGGTCTCTGATCTGAGCTGCTGTTAACCTGCGATTTCTGAGGCTGGTGACTCGGATGAACTTATCCTCCGCAGCAGAGGTGACTCTTGGTCTTCCTTTCCTGGGGCGGTCCTCATCTGAGCCAGTTTCTTTGTAGCGCTTGATGGTTTTTGCCACTGCACGTGGGGACACTTTCAAAGTTTTCCCAATTTTTCGGACTGACTGACCTTCATTTCTTAAAGTAATAATGGCCACTCGTTTTTCTTTACTCAGCTGCTTTTTTCTTGCCATAATACAAATTCTAATAGTCTATTCAGTAGGACTATCAGCTGTGTATCCACCAGACTTCTGCACAACTGATGGTCCCAACCCCATTTATAAGGCAAGAAATCCCACTTATTAAACCATAGTCATGAAAATAAAGAAAACTCTTTGATTGAGGTGTGTCCAAACCTTTGGTCTGTAGTGTGTGTGTGTGTGTGTATATATATATATATATATATATATATATATATATATATATATATACACACACACACACAATGACTTATCTCGGCTAAGACAAAGCCTAGATCCTCAGGCTACATCCACATCATGGGCGTAGCCAGGATCAAACCTGGGGGGGGCAGAACCTCATACTGCACACCCCTACACTTGAAAATAAAGCCTGCACCTTAAGAAGATGTGGTGGTGAATGCAGTATATTTATTCCAACTATCAGTTGATGTTACTGAAGACGAGCAATGCCTGTCCTGGGCGTCCTTTTGGGCAGCTATGAGGTGGACCTGACTGGTGCTAAAAAAAAGGAGTGTTAGTCTGTGTGCTATCCGGCTTTCATTCTTTTTGGTACAGATATGATATGGATAGACAGATATATAAATAAAAGCAGATTAGAAATCTGCTCTGATATTGAAAACATTATCTATGAGCTCAAAAACCTTTCAGGTGATGCAGTTTTTAAAAAGCTGATCTGCTTTTGCAACTGAAAAACGTATCCTCAAAAAACGCAGCAAAAACGCTGTGTGTGAATGTAGCCTTAGATCAGGAATAGAACAGCCATTTATAGGACATTTCATAACTTTCCCAAATTCCTATGAAAAAATATTCAGCACATTCTGCATTGAACTACTGTACCCAATTTATTATATATTTTAGGAGTCGGAATCGGTCCATTTTATACCAACTCCGACTCCACCAAAATGAGCTCCGACTCCGACTCCACAGCCCTACATACTAAGGTTATGTTTTATCTCCCGTCCACCACACTCCAGCTCCGGCTCCGCCCCCCAAGCACCATCCTCTGCTCCCCCCCCATGCTCAGCCTCTGCTCCCCCCCCATGCTCAGCCTCTGCTCCCCCCCCATGCTCAGCCTCTGCTGCTCCCTCCCATGCTCAGCCTCTGCTCCCCCTCCCATGCTCAGCCTCTGCTCCCCCTCCCATGCTCAGCCTCTGCTCCCCCCCCATGCTCAGCCTCTGCTCCCCCCCCCCCATGCTCAGCCTCTGCTCCCCCCCCCATGCTCAGCCTCTGCTCCCCCCCCATGCTCAGCCTCTGCTCCCCCTCCATGCTCAGCCTCTGCTCCCCCTCCCATGCTCAGCCTCTGCTCCCCCTCCCATGCTCAGCCTCTGCTCCCCCCCCATGCTCAGCCTCTGCTCCCCCCCCCATGCTCAGCCTCTGCTCCCCCCCCCATGCTCAGCCTCTGCTCCCCCCCATGCTCAGCCTCTGCTCCCCCCATGCTCAGCCTCTGCTCCCCCCCATGCTCAGCCTCTGCTCCCCCCCCCCATGCTCAGCCTCTGCTCCCCCCCCCCCATGCTCAGCCTCTGCTCCCCCCCCCCATGCTCAGCCTCTGCTCCCCCCCCCCATGCTCAGCCTCTGCTCCCCCCCCCCATGCTCAGCCTCTGCTCCCCCCCCCCATGCTCAGCCTCTGCTCCCCCCCCCCATGCTCAGCCTCTGCTCCCCCCCCCATGCTCAGCCTCTGCTCCCCCCCATGCTCAGCCTCTGCTCCCCCCCATGCTCAGCCTCTGCTCCCCCCCCATGCTCAGCCTCTGCTCCCCCCCCATGCTCAGCCTCTGCTCCCCCCCATGCTCAGCCTCTGCTCCCCCCCCCATGCTCAGCCTCTGCTCCCCCCCCATGCTCAGCCTCTGCTCCCCCCCCCATGCTCAGCCTCTGCTCCCCCCCCCCATGCTCAGCCTCTGCTCCCCCCCCCCATGCTCAGCCTCTGCTCCCCCCCCCATGCTCAGCCTCTGCTCCCCCCCATGCTCAGCCTCTGCTCCCCCCCCATGCTCAGCCTCTGCTCCCCCCCATGCTCAGCCTCTGCTCCCCCCCCCATGCTCAGCCTCTGCTCCCCCCCCCATGCTCAGCCTCTGCTCCCCCCCATGCTCAGCCTCTGCTCCCCCCCCCATGCTCAGCCTCTGCTCCCCCCCCATGCTCAGCCTCTGCTCCCCCCCCATGCTCAGCCTCTGCTGCTCCCTCCCATGCTCAGCCTCTGCTCCCCCTCCCATGCTCAGCCTCTGCTGCTCCCTCCCATGCTCAGCCTCTGCTCCCCCCCCATGCTCAGCCTCTGCTCCCCCCCCCCATGCTCAGCCTCTGCTCCCCCCCCCATGCTCAGCCTCTGCTCCCCCCCCATGCTCAGCCTCTGCTCCCCCTCCATGCTCAGCCTCTGCTGCTCCCTCCCATGCTCAGCCTCTGCTCCCCCTCCCATGCTCAGCCTCTGCTCCCCCTCCCATGCTCAGCCTCTGCTCCCCCCCCATGCTCAGCCTCTGCTCCCCCCCCCCATGCTCAGCCTCTGCTCCCCCCCCCATGCTCAGCCTCTGCTCCCCCCCCATGCTCAGCCTCTGCTCCCCCTCCATGCTCAGCCTCTGCTCCCCCTCCCATGCTCAGCCTCTGCTCCCCCTCCCATGCTCAGCCTCTGCTCCCCCTCCCATGCTCAGCCTCTGCTCCCCCCCCATGCTCAGCCTCTGCTCCCCCCCCCATGCTCAGCCTCTGCTCCCCCCCCCATGCTCAGCCTCTGCTCCCCCCCATGCTCAGCCTCTGCTCCCCCCATGCTCAGCCTCTGCTCCCCCCCATGCTCAGCCTCTGCTCCCCCCCCCCATGCTCAGCCTCTGCTCCCCCCCCCCATGCTCAGCCTCTGCTCCCCCCCCCCATGCTCAGCCTCTGCTCCCCCCCCCATGCTCAGCCTCTGCTCCCCCCCATGCTCAGCCTCTGCTCCCCCCCCATGCTCAGCCTCTGCTCCCCCCCCATGCTCAGCCTCTGCTCCCCCCCATGCTCAGCCTCTGCTCCCCCCCCCATGCTCAGCCTCTGCTCCCCCCCCATGCTCAGCCTCTGCTCCCCCCCCCATGCTCAGCCTCTGCTCCCCCCCCATGCTCAGCCTCTGCTCCCCCCCCCATGCTCAGCCTCTGCTCCCCCCCCCCATGCTCAGCCTCTGCTCCCCCCCCCCATGCTCAGCCTCTGCTCCCCCCCCCATGCTCAGCCTCTGCTCCCCCCCATGCTCAGCCTCTGCTCCCCCCCCATGCTCAGCCTCTGCTCCCCCCCATGCTCAGCCTCTGCTCCCCCCCCCCTCCATGCTCAGCCTCTGCTCCCCCCCCCATGCTCAGCCTCTGCTCCCCCCCCCATGCTCAGCCTCTGCTCCCCCCCATGCTCAGCCTCTGCTCCCCCCCCCATGCTCAGCCTCTGCTCCCCCCCATGCTCAGCCTCTGCTCCCCCCCCCCATGCTCAGCCTCTGCTCTCCCCATGCTCAGCCTCTGCTCCCCCCACTCTCTCCCCCCACACACCGTCTCCCTTCTGTCCTCTGCGGGGTGTCGCCGCTCCCTCCTCCGGGCTTCTCGGTGTGTTGTGCCGCGCTCTTCCCCGCTGACAGCTCCGCTCCTCTGCTGCTCTCTCCACAGCAAACATTACGACGCCACCGTCGCCTCCTCCATGACTCAGTCCGGCCTCCCACGTCTCCTCACCACACGTCACTTCCCCGCCCGGCCGCCATTTTAGTTCCTGTGGTGGCGGAGCACAGGCGGAAGTGCCGCCATCTGTAGCAGCGGCTGCGGTCCTCCTCACCGTGTCTCCGCCGAGTCAGGAGGTTTTCGTGAGGGGGAGATCTCGGCGGCCTGATACCATAATGCCGTCCACCCCGCTCCGTGTGGCCGTGGTGTGCTCCAGAACCGCAGCATGGAGGCGCACAATCTCCTCCGGTAATGGCGGAGCCCCTTCTTCTTCAGTCTGTGCGCGTAGTTCGGGGCCGTGTGAGGCCGGTGATGTCTCTAGGCCTCTGTGTGTGATGGAGGACCCTGGGAGCGGCCATACCTTCTTACACACACCTCCATGGTGGCCTTTTCCCCCTCAGATGTAGGAAAATTACACATTTGTAACTGAATGTGTTAGACACTTTTTTTTGGGTGGGGAACTTGCGCCATATAGCAACTCTCCGGCCATTTTTTTGAAAATTCTTTTATATGACTGGGAAAGGATTAAAAGCATAACAGTAGTCGCCTTTTCAGTTACCGGGGCCGACTAGGCCTCACATGGGTTCTGGTCGGGTCGTCATCAGTCCAGTCTGGGCAGGTGGTGTGTGTATATATATATATATATATATATATATATATATATATATATATATATATATATATATATAATTTAGTTTTCACCCCCCCCAGTCTCTTCGCTAGTTTTAAGCTTCAGGGGCCTGAAGGTCCTGGAAACCCTTTTATTTCGAGTGATTTCTGGCCGAAGCAAACTTAGGTTTGTTTGTGTCTGGTGGAAACTGATTGCCTTCACTCTGTTTTTTTTTCTGTTTTTGGAGTAAAAAAAAAAAATATATATATTAGGTTCTTTTCACACCAGGACGTGTACACTGAATATATTCTATAGGGTATAACAGGCACCCGTCTGCCGAGAGAACGTCCTTCTCAAATCCATCTGACCACTGTACATCCAAAAAAACTTACCAGCTGATTCATCAGTTTACATTTTTTTTTTTTTTTTTTTAAGCCAAAAAATGTCTCTTGATGCTTTTACAGCCTCTCTGTTAACTTTGTGAAAAGTTGAATAAAATGCCTTTATCTATGATCATCTGATGTCTTGTTACAAAGAAATTAGACAGGGACAGAGTTTTGAATATTGGAATATTACAATTTTTTCTCATGTAGGGTGACCAGCCAATGTTACTGGGCACAGTGAGGCTACATGAAAGCTCCACATGTCCACTGTTAACTCCTGGTGGATTGTTTTATTAGTAATCTGTTCATTGTGGTATAAGTTGTATGCACAACTTTTTGTGTTTTTTGTGTTGTATTTGAATTCAAATGGAATTTGAATTCAGGGGGTCAGAGCCTGGCTGTCCATGGATAAAAGTGGTCCTTGTGGTGCAGGCTTGAGGGTGCACAAATGCCCAACAGAGCACCACACAGCCCCAAGAACTGCTCCCTCACCTCAGTCTGGTAATTAGCTTTCAAATGACATCCCAATGTCCCCTCTGGCTTTGCCATAAGTCCCACCAGGGGCCCCAATGTCTGATTTGGACAGCAGATCTGTACTGAAGTCCCTGGTGGTGCAAACTCTTGTGTCACCAGGGAGCATGTCAATGTCAGCAGTCAGGATGGCCTAGTGGTCTAAGGCACTGTGTCCAGGTTGCAGTCTCCCGTGGAGGCGTGGGTTCGAATCCCACTCCTGACAGCAGCAGTACTGGTCCCTGGAGGTGCAAGCTGTTGTGCACCAGGGAGCGTGTTAAGCGTCTGCAGTCACCACATGTGGAGGCGTGGGTTCAAATCCCACTCCTTGACAGCAGCAGTACTGGTCCCTGGAGGTGCAAGCTGTTGTGCACCAGGGAGCGTGTTCAGCGTCTGCAGTCACCACGTGGAGGCGTGGGTTCGAATCCCACTCCTGACAGCGACAGTTTTTTTTTTTTGTTTTTTTTTTAAAGAAAAGAAAATAAACCTAGTGGCAGCATGTGTAATAACAGTCTCCAGGTCTTATAGCCTAATGTATACACCATAAATATTTATATGTGTGTCTATACAGTTGGTGTATATATGTGTGAGTATATTTTTTAGCCTTAAAGTTTTGATTCTCCATCCTCATTTCTTTCTTTTCCAAATCAAAAAAACACTCGTGTGAGAGCAATCTGCATCCAAAAAAACTTAGGGATAGGGACAATTTAGTGAGTACGTCGGGCTCCCTTAAAAGGTCAATTCACCCAACGAACAAGAGTGCTGCTTGCTCATCGGGTGAGATGGGCAGCACGATTATTATCATCTAACACGCTTTCCTAGGATAATCTGCCAACACAAATCTCTTCTTGAATGGACAATCGTTTCTTAAATGACAATTTATGCTGATAAAAAAAACCAAAAGCTCTAAATTAGGAAGGAGGCTGGAGGGGGGGCGTCAGGGACTGGAGGGGGGAGACAGAGGCTGGAGGAGGAAGTGTGGTGGTGTAGACGGGGCTGCGGGAGGCTGTGTGGTGCTGTAGAGCGGGTTGCGGGAGGCTGTGTGGTGGTGTAGAGGCCTACAGGGCCACACAGCCCCCTGGTGTGACTTCCCGAGTGCCATGACAGCTGACTGTATATACATGTTTACACATACATGTATGTACATGTGCCATGACCGCTCCTTAGACCATACATACATGGATTGTCACTTACCCAAACCGAGGATGAAGAGGCTTAGCTGCTCCACATGATGATGGTGGCCGGAGAGCTGTGTTCCTCCATAGCGATGTCGTCCATTAGGCAAACTTGGTGTCCTTGTCCCGCCAGTTCTTGAGCTAGTTTAGTGTCCACGATGCCTTGTTACCTATTGGAAAAAAAAGGGAAAAGGAAATTATTGAATTTTGACATAGAATAAAAATTAAGTCCTATGAATTGTACTGGTACATTAACCCCTTTTTCTACGAGCGTATATTGCCAGCAGACACACAGAGAGTGGGCGACTGCCCCAAGTGTTACCTACTGAGAGACAGAGAAATAAAAAAACAATAATTAATAAGGGAAATATTGCATTCATAATTAGTGTTCACAGCAGAGTGACAACACAGCCCCCCTAACCCTCCCCTACCCCACAGGGAACGCCTGTACCCCGCCATGCCCCCCACAGCTGTGCCCATACACTGTCCTCACCCCCCCCTGCAGGGACCACCTGTCTCCCACGCAGTGCCCCCCACAGCTGACCCCAAACACTCTGCAGGGACCCCCTGTCTCCCACGCAGTGCCCCCCACAGCTGACCCCATACACTCTGCAGGGACCCCCTGTCTCCCCCGTAGTGCCCCCCACAGCTGACCCCATACACTCTGCAGGGACCCCCTGTCTCCCCCGTAGTGCCCCCCACAGCTGACCCCATACACTCTGCAGGGACCCCCTGTCTACCCCCACAGCTGACCCCATACACTCTGCAGGGACCCCCTGTCTACCCGCAGTGCCCCCCACAGCTGACCCCATACACTCTGCAGGGACCCCCTGCCTCCCCCCACAGCTGACCCCATACAGGCATACAGTTACCGGCCGGCAGCTCCAAGGTTCAAATCTGGCGCTCAGGTGACGTCATTGTTGCTGCAGTTAGACCGAGAAAGCAGGGGGTGGGCTCGGAGCCACGTGACACAGAGCCCGGCCGCCCATCCCCCAGCCTCACTGTACTGCAAGCCAGGGAGAGACTGTTTGTGTGCTGCACGGCGCTGACTCCGCCCCCCGAGCCAGGGGATGAGTCACAGGCAGCTCGGCGTGTCACACGACTCCTCCCTCTTCCACCTTCTATGCAGGCCGGATCTTGGTTCCCATAGCACAGTGACCCTGCCCACCGGCCCTGTACCGGAGCACAGCCCGCTGCCATCACCGCACCGCAGAGCGCCGCCCACCTGCCCCAGCACAGCTGCCCCAGCGCAGCTGCTGCCCCTGCCCCAGCGCAGCTGCTGCCCCTGCCCCAGCGCAGCTGCTGCCCCTGCCCCAGCGCAGCTGCTGCCCCTGCCCCAGCGCTGCTGCTGCCCCTGCCTCAGCGCTGCTGCTGCCCCTGCCTCAGCGCTGCTGCTGCCCCTGCCTCAGCGCTGCTGCTGCCCCTGCCTCAGCGCTGCTGCTGCCCCTGCCTCAGCGCTGCTGCTGCCCCTGCCTCAGCGCTGCTGCTGCCCCTGCCTCAGCGCTGCTGCTGCCCCTGCCTCAGCGCAGCTGCCCCAGCACAACCAACCTGCCCTAGCACAGAGCCGCCACCGCACGAGCCTGGACCACTGAATGACCCCTGTGACTACTTCACCTGTGCCAGATCCCTTCCCAGGTAAGCTGAATTCGGACTGTAAGACGGACCCCCATTTGACACATTATTTTTTTCCCCCCTATTTTCCTACTGAAAATTGGGGTGTTCTTATGGTCCGTTGCATCTTATAGTCCGAAAAATACGGTAATTTATCCTGAGATTACAGAGTCTGCAACTTTTCTATCTAGCCAGTTAGAAGTGACTCATTGTAACACTTAGGGTACCGTTACACCTAGCGATGCACCAGCGATCCCGACTAGCGATATGACGCGGTCAGGATCGCTGGTGCATCGCTAGGTGGTCGCTAGTGAGCTGCCACACAGGCAGATCTCACCAGCGACATTGCTGGGGACGGGGATCGCTACTTACCTGTCAGACGCGGCGATCCTGCGTCCTCCCGCCCTGGGCGCCACAGGAAGCCCAGCAGGAAGTGGCCGACGAGGAATGGACCAGGAGCTTCTCGCGCGATCAGTGATAACCAGCGGGGGAGCCGGTCGGAGGTAAGTATCACATGCAGGGATATCGCTAGCAATATCGCTGCAACGTCACAAAATCGGTGACTTTACAGCAATATAGAATCATAGAATCGTAGAGTTGGAAGGGACCTCCTGGGCCATCTGGTCCAACCCCCTGCTCAAAGCAGGATTCGCTAAATCATCCCAGTCAGATGTCTGTCCAGCCTCTGTTTGAAGACTTCCATTGAAGGAGAACTCACCACTTCTCGTGGCAGCCTGTTCCACTCATTGATCACTCTAACTGTCAAAAAGTTTTTTCTAATATCTAATCTGTGTCTCTTCCCATTCAGTTTCATCCCATTGCTTCTAGTCTTTCCTTGTGCAAATGAGAATAAAGTTGATCCTTCTACAATGTGACAGCCCTTTAGATATTTGTAGACAGCTATTAAGTCTCCTCTCAGTCTTCTCTTTTGCAAACTAAACATTCCCAAATCCTGCAACCTTTCCTCATAAGACAGGGTTTGCAGACCGGTCACCATTCTGGTCGCTCTTTTCTGAACTTGCTCCAGTTTGTTGATGTCTTTTTTAAAATGTGGTGCCCAAAACTGGACACAATATTCCAGATGAGGTCTGACCAAAGAGGAGTAGAGGGAAATAATGACTTCACGTGATCTAGACTGTATGCTTCTGTTAATACATCCTAGAATTGCATTTGCCTTTTTTGCTGCTGCATCACACTGTTGACTCATATTCAGTCTGTGATCTATTAGTATACCCAAGTCTTTTTCACATGTGCTGTCACTTAGCCCTATTCCTTCCATTCTATATATGCTTTTTTCATTTTTATTGCCCAGATGTAGTACTTTGCATTTCTCCCTGTTAAAAACCATTCTGTTAGTTGCTGCCCACTTCTCCAGTTTATTTAAATCTTTTTGAATCCTCTCTCTCTCTTCTCTAGTATTAGCTATCCCTCCTAGCTTTGTGTCATCAGCAAATTTAATCAGTTTACCCTCAATTCCTTCATCTAAATCGTTGATAAAGATGTTGAACAATACAGGGCCCAGGACAGAGCCCTGTGGTACCCCACTTGAGACATTCTTCCAACTGGATGTGCAGCCATTTATGACCACTCTTTGGGTCCGATCACTAAGCCAGTTATGAATCCACCTAACAGTTGCCTTGTCCATTCCATACTTAGTCATTTTTTCAATAAGGATTGTATGAGAGACTTTGTCAAATGCTTTGCTGAAGTCAAGATATACTATATCTACAGCATTTCCTTGATCCACCCAATCAGTGATACCGTCATAGAAGGAAATTAAGTTAGTCTGACATGACTTATTAGTTAGAAACCCATGCTGACTCTGTTTAATCACTTCATTCTTATCCAGGTATTGACATACATGTTGTTTAATAATTTGTTCAAAGATCTTTCCTGGTATAGAAGTCAGACTCACCGGCCTATAGTTGCCTGGGTCCACCTTCTTCCCCTTTTTGAAGATAGGAACAACATTTGCTCTTCTCCAGTCTTCTGGCACTTCTCCTGTTCTCCAAGAATTTTCAAAGATTATGGAGAGGGGTTCAAAAATATTGCTAGCGATATCGCAGTGTGTAACGGGGTCTTTACAGACAATGGCGTTTACCATCTGTCTGCAGAACTAAAGTAATGAAAAAGAAGCTGGTAATTAGCTTTCAAATGACATCCCAATGTCCCCTCTGGCTTTACCAGAGGCCCCAATGTCTGATTTGGACAGCAGATTTGAAAAGACATTTTCAGTCTGGGGCAGTCTTGGGGGTTCTCAATCCCCTTAACTACTCTGCAGAAGGGGTCAGGCAAATCAAGCTTGGCAGGAACATCATCCAGGAGGCCACCTACATACAGCAACATCACTTGTCCCCCTGCTCCAAATGGAATTTGAATTCAGGGGGTCAGAGCCTGGCTGTCCATGGATAAAAGTGGTCCTTGTGGTGCAGGCTTGAGGGTGCACAAATGCCCAACAGAGCACCACACAGCCCCAAGAACTGCTCCCTCACCTCAGTCTGGTAATTAGCTTTCAAATGACATCCCAATGTCCCCACTGGCTTTGCCACAGAAGTCCCACCAGGGGCCCCAATGTCTGATTTGGACAGCAGATCTGTACTGAAGTCCCTGGTGGTGCAAACTCTTGTGTCACCAGGGAGCATGTCAATGTCAGCAGTCAGGATGGCCTAGTGGTCTAAGGCACTGTGTTCAGGTTGCAGTCTCCCGTGGAGGCGTGGGTTCGAATCCCACTCCTGACAGCAGCAGTACTGGTCCCTGGAGGTGCAAGCTGTTGTGCACCAGGGAGCGTGTTAAGCGTCTGCAGTCACCACATGTGGAGGCGTGGGTTCAAATCCCACTCCTTGACAGCAGCAGTACTGGTCCCTGGAGGTGCAAGCTGTTGTGCACCAGGGAGCGTGTTCAGCGTCTGCAGTCACCACGTGGAGGCGTGGGTTCGAATCCCACTCCTGACAGCGACAGTTTTTTTTTTTTGTTTAAAGAAAAGAAAATAAACCTAGTGGCAGCATGTGTAATAACAGTCTCCCGTGGAGGCGTGGGTTCGAATCCCACTCCTGACAGCAGCAGTACTGGTCCCTGGAGGTGCAAGCTGTTGTGCACCAGGGAGCGTGTTCAGCGTCTGCAGTCACCACGTGGAGGCGTGGGTTCGAATCCCACTCCTGACAGCGACAGTTTTTTTTTTTTGTTTTTTTTTAAAGAAAAGAAAATAAACCTAGTGGCAGCATGTGTAATAACAGTCTCCAGGTCTTATAGCCTAATGTATACACCATAAATATTTATATGTGTGTCTATACAGTTGGTGTATATATGTGTGAGTATATTTTTTAGCCTTAAAGTTTTGATTCTCCATCCTCATTTCTTTCTTTTCCAAATCAAAAAAACACTCGTGTGAGAGCAATCTGCATCCAAAAAAACTTAGGGATAGGGACAATTTAGTGAGTACGTCGGGCTCCCTTAAAAGGTCAATTCACCCAACGAACAAGGGTGCTGCTCAGGGTGGATTGATTTAAATCACGCCGATTTAAATCATGATTTAAATCACGATTTAAATCAAAAGATTTTTTTCTATTTAAATCGGATCGATTTAAATCATGATTTTAATCATGATTTAAATCACTGATTTAAATCAAAAGGTTTTTTTTTAATATAAATCACGATTAAAATGAGAAGTGAGAGCAGTGTGCATGTGCGCCCATAGTTACACGGACGAAAGTAGGGGCAACGATCTAACGCCAGGGTGAGGGGGGGACCCCAAAGTAAGTAAAAATCTTTTGTTTTACTATATGGCAATAGGTAGGTGTTTAAAAGCAGCATGTCTTAATTGTATAAACTATTAATAGCCTCCACATTTTGTTCATACTGCCCCTTTAATTCCACACTTCTAGCTTGGTTTCAGTTTTGGTTTAGTTTCTTTTTCCCTGCATTCAGTTGACATGCCCAAACTTGTTGGATAGTCAGCAGTACTTGGCTCAGGCTGTAGTAACATCAGCAGTGCTTGGCTCAGGCTGTAGTAACAATCAAACTTCATAAGTGATCTGTGTGAGCCATGGCAGCAGGTCGTAAGAGAGACCCTATTTGGGTTCATTTTGTTGAGATGCCAGCAGCAGATCTTGGAAAGAAAGGTGCAAGAGCAAAGTGCAAATACTGTCAAAAGGATATCCAAGGACTTGTTTGCCGTTTGAAATCACATTATGAAAACTGCAATCAAATGATTTAAATAAAAAAAATCTGATTTTTTTGATTTTTTTAAAAAATTCAAGATTTTTATCCACCCTGGTGCTGCTTGCTCGTCGGGTGAGATGGGCAGCACGATTATTATCATCTAACACGCTTTCCTAGGATAATCTGCCAACACAAATCTCTTCTTGAATGGACAATCGTTTCTTAAATGACAATTTATGCTGATAAAAAAAACCAAAAGCTCTAAATTAGGAAGGAGGCTGGAGGGGGGGGCGTCAGGGACTGGAGGGGGGAGACAGAGGCTGGAGGAGGAAGTGTGGTGGTGTAGACGGGGCTGCGGGAGGCTGTGTGGTGCTGTAGAGCGGGTTGCGGGAGGCTGTGTGGTGGTGTAGAGGCCTACAGGGCCACACAGCCCCCTGGTGTGACTTCCCGAGTGCCATGACAGCTGACTGTATATACATGTTTACACATACATGTATGTACATGTGCCATGACCGCTCCTTAGACCATACATACATGGATTGTCACTTACCCAAACCGAGGATGAAGAGGCTTAGCTGCTCCACATGATGATGGTGGCCGGAGAGCTGTGTTCCTCCATAGCGATGTCGTCCATTAGGCAAACTTGGTGTCCTTGTCCCGCCAGTTCTTGAGCCAGTTTAGTGTCCACGATGCCTTGTTACCTATTGGAAAAAAAAGGGAAAAGGAAATTATTGAATTTTGACATAGAATAAAAATTAAGTCCTATGAATTGTACTGGTACATTAACCCCTTTTTCTACGAGCGTATATTGCCAGCAGACACACAGAGAGCGGGCGACTGCCCCAAGTGTTACCTACTGAGAGACAGAGAAATAAAAAAACAATAATTAATAAGGGAAATATTGCATTCATAATTAGTGTTCACAGCAGAGTGACAACACAGCCCCCCTAACCCTCCCCTACCCCACAGGGAACGCCTGTACCCCGCCATGCCCCCCACAGCTGTGCCCATACACTGTCCTCACCTCCCCCTGCAGGGACCACCTGTCTCCCACGCAGTGCCCCCCACAGCTGACCCCAAACACTCTGCAGGGACCCCCTGTCTCCCACGCAGTGCCCCCCACAGCTGACCCCATACACTCTGCAGGGACCCCCTGTCTCCCCCGTAGTGCCCCCCACAGCTGACCCCATACACTCTGCAGGGACCCCCTGTCTACCCGCAGTGCCCCCCACAGCTGACCCCATACACTCTGCAGGGACCCCCTGTCTCCCCCGTAGTGCCCCCCACAGCTGACCCCATACACTCTGCAGGGACCCCCTGTCTACCCGCAGTGCCCCCCACAGCTGACCCCATACACTCTGCAGGGACCCCCTGTCTCCCCCGTAGTGCCCCCCACAGCTGACCCCATACACTCTGCAGGGACCCCCTGTCTACCCGCAGTGCCCCCCACAGCTGACCCCATACACTCTGCAGGGACCCCCTGCCTCCCCCCACAGCTGACCCCATACAGGCATACAGTTACCGGCCGGCA
Organism: Dendrobates tinctorius; assembly: GCF_039654945.1. Classification (NCBI taxonomy): domain Eukaryota; kingdom Metazoa; phylum Chordata; class Amphibia; order Anura; family Dendrobatidae; genus Dendrobates; species Dendrobates tinctorius. The sequence goes on from NW_027362046.1 coordinate 900,630, forward strand.
GCTCCAAGGTTCAAATCTGGCGCTCAGGTGACGTCATTGTTGCTGCAGTTAGACCGAGAAAGCAGGGGGTGGGCTCGGAGCCACGTGACACAGAGCCCGGCCGCCCATCCCCCAGCCTCACTGTACTGCAAGCCAGGGAGAGACTGTTTGTGTGCTGCACGGCGCTGACTCCGCCCCCCGAGCCAGGGGATGAGTCACAGGCAGCTCGGCGTGTCACACGACTCCTCCCTCTTCCACCTTCTATGCAGGCCGGATCTTGGTTCCCATAGCACAGTGACCCTGCCCACCGGCCAGTCACTGCCGCCCCTCCCCCACCACTAAGCGATCTTACACAGCAGCACAGAGCCAGGGAGGAGATGGGAGATGACCCCGCACCACACAGCGGAGCACTATGAGCCCTGGGGGTGCAGCGCTGACCCCGCCCACGCCGCACCACACAGCGCAGCGCTATAAGCCCTGGGGGCGCAGCGCTGACCCCACCCACCCCGCACCACACAGCGGAGCACTATGAGCCCTGGGGGCGCAGCGCTGACCCTGCCCACCCCGCACCACACAGCGCAGCACTATGAGCCCTCGGGGCAGTCTCCCGTAGAGGCGTGGGTTCGAATCCCACTCCTGACAGCAGCAGTACTGGTCCCTGGAGGTGCAAGCTGTTGTGCACCAGGGAGCGTGTTCAGCGTCTGCAGTCACCACGTGGAGGCGTGGGTTCGAATCCCACTCCACACAGCGCAGCACTATGAGCCCTCGGGGCGCAGCCAGGGGTGGGATTCAGCGGGTTCTCCCCGATTCGGTGGAACCGGTTGTTAAAGCTATTGCTCTCATTTTTGGCACCATTAGCCGGCTCTCACTTTTGAAAATGAGATTTCAAATTTTGAGGTCTGCGGCAGATTCTTTCCGGCGTCCATGCTCCCGGAGGCCACTGCAACATGGCGGCGGCCAGCAAGGGAAGTGCGGGGGCCTCCAGGCTGCGAAGAAATCGCGGCGGAGCCGCCGTCCCTGTACCGGAGCACAGCCCGCTGCCACCACCGCACCGCAGAGCGCCGCCCGCTGCCACCACCACAGAGCCCACCTGCCCCAGCACAGCTGCCCCTGCCCCAGCGCAGCTGCCCCTGCCCCAGCGCAGCTGCCCCTGCCCCAGCGCTGCTGCCCCTGCCTCAGCGCTGCTGCTGCCCCTGCCTCAGCGCTGCTGCTGCCCCTGCCTCAGTGCTGCTGCTGCCCCTGCCTCAGCGCTGCTGCTGCCCCTGCCTCAGCGCTGCTGCTGCCCCTGCCTCAGCGCTGCTGCTGCCCCTGCCTCAGCGCTGCTGCCTCTCCCCCAGCGCAGCTGCCCCAGCACAACCAACCTGCCCTAGCACAGAGCCGCCACCGCACGAGCCTGGACCACTGAATGACCCCTGTGACTACTTCACCTGTGCCAGATCCCTTCCCAGGTAAGCTGAATTCGGACTGTAAGACGGACCCCCATTTTACACATTATTTTTTTTTTCCCCCCATTTTCCTACTGAAAATTGGGGTGTTCTTACGGTAATTTATCCTGAGATTACAGAGTCTGCAACTTTTCTATCTAGCCAGTTAGAAGTGACTCATTGTAACACTTAGGGTACCGTTACACCTAGCGATGCACCAGCGATCCCGACTAGCGATATGACGCGGTCAGGATCGCTGGTGCATCGCTAGGTGGTCGCTAGTGAGCTGCTACACAGGCAGATCTCACCAGCGACATTGCTGGGGACGGGGATCGCTACTTACCTGTCAGACGAGGCGATCCTGCGTCCTCCCGCCCTGGGCGCCACAGGAAGCCCAGCAGGAAGTGGCCGACGAGGAATGGACCAGGAGCTTCTCGCGCGATCAGTGATAACCAGCGGGGGAGCCGGTCGGAGGTAAGTATCACATGCAGGGATATCGCTAGCAATATCGCTGCAACGTCACAAAATCGGTGACTTTACAGCAATATAGAATCATAGAATCGTAGAGTTGGAAGGGACCTCCTGGGCCATCTGGTCCAACCCCCTGCTCAAAGCAGGATTCGCTAAATCATCCCAGTCAGATGTCTGTCCAGCCTCTGTTTGAAGACTTCCATTGAAGGAGAACTCACCACTTCTCGTGGCAGCCTGTTCCACTCATTGATCACTCTAACTGTCAAAAAGTTTTTTCTAATATCTAATCTGTGTCTCTTCCCATTCAGTTTCATCCCATTGCTTCTAGTCTTTCCTTGTGCAAATGAGAATAAAGTTGATCCTTCTACAATGTGACAGCCCTTTAGATATTTGTAGACAGCTATTAAGTCTCCTCTCAGTCTTCTCTTTTGCAAACTAAACATTCTCAAATCCTGCAACCTTTCCTCATAAGACAGGGTTTGCAGACCGGTCACCATTCTGGTCGCTCTTTTCTGAACTTGCTCCAGTTTGTTGATGTCTTTTTTAAAATGTGGTGCCCAAAACTGGACACAATATTCCAGATGAGGTCTGACCAAAGAGGAGTAGAGGGAAATAATGACTTCACGTGATCTAGACTGTATGCTTCTGTTAATACATCCTAGAATTGCATTTGCCTTTTTTGCTGCTGCATCACACTGTTGACTCATATTCAGTCTGTGATCTATTAGTATACCCAAGTCTTTTTCACATGTGCTGTCACTTAGCCCTATTCCTTCCATTCTATATATGCTTTTTTCATTTTTATTGCCCAGATGTAGTACTTTGCATTTCTCCCTGTTAAAAACCATTCTGTTAGTTGCTGCCCACTTCTCCAGTTTATTTAAATCTTTTTGAATCCTCTCTCTCTCTTCTCTAGTATTAGCTATCCCTCCTAGCTTTGTGTCATCTAAATCGTTGATAAAGATGTTGAACAATACAGGGCCCAGGACAGAGCCCTGTGGTACCCCACTTGAGACATTCTTCCAACTGGATGTGCAGCCATTTACGACCACTCTTTGGGTCCGATCACTAAGCCAGTTATGAATCCACCTAACAGTTGCCTTGTCCATTCCATACTTAGTCATTTTTTCAATAAGGATTGTATGAGAGACTTTGTCAAATGCTTTGCTGAAGTCAAGATATACTATATTTACAGCATTTCCTTGATCCACCCAATCAGTGATACCGTCATAGAAGGAAATTAAGTTAGTCTGACATGACTTATTAGTTAGAAACCCATGCTGACTCTGTTTAATCACTTCATTCTTATCCAGGTATTGACATACATGTTGTTTAATAATTTGTTCAAAGATCTTTCCTGGTATAGAAGTCAGACTCACCGGCCTATAGTTGCCTGGGTCCACCTTCTTCCCCTTTTTGAAGATAGGAACAACATTTGCTCTTCTCCAGTCTTCTGGCACTTCTCCTGTTCTCCAAGAATTTTCAAAGATTATGGAGAGGGGTTCAAAAATATTGCTAGCGATATCGCAGTGTGTAACGGGGTCTTTACAGACAATGGCGTTTACCATCTGTCTGCAGAACTAAAGTAATGAAAAAGAAGCTGGTAATTAGCTTTCAAATGACATCCCAATGTCCCCTCTGGCTTTACCAGAGGCCCCAATGTCTGATTTGGACAGCAGATTTGAAAAGACATTTTCAGTCTGGGGCAGTCTTGGGGGTTCTCAATCCCCTTAACTACTCTGCAGAAGGGGTCAGGCAAATCAAGCTTGGCAGGAACATCATCCAGGAGGCCACCTACATACAGCAACATCACTTGTCCCCCTGCTCCAAATGGAATTTGAATTCAGGGGGTCAGAGCCTGGCTGTCCATGGATAAAAGTGGTCCTTGTGGTGCAGGCTTGAGGGTGCACAAATGCCCAACAGAGCACCACACAGCCCCAAGAACTGCTCCCTCACCTCAGTCTGGTAATTAGCTTTCAAATGACATCCCAATGTCCCCTCTGGCTTTGCCAGAAGTCCCACCAGGGGCCCCAATGTCTGATTTGGACAGCAGATCTGTACTGAAGTCCCTGGTGGTGCAAACTCTTGTGTCACCAGGGAGCATGTCAATGTCAGCAGTCAGGATGGCCTAGTGGTCTAAGGCACTGTGTTCAGGTTGCAGTCTCCCGTGGAGGCGTGGGTTCGAATCCCACTCCTGACAGCAGCAGTACTGGTCCCTGGAGGTGCAAGCTGTTGTGCACCAGGGAGCGTGTTAAGCGTCTGCAGTCACCACATGTGGAGGCGTGGGTTCAAATCCCACTCCTTGACAGCAGCAGTACTGGTCCCTGGAGGTGCAAGCTGTTGTGCACCAGGGAGCGTGTTCAGCGTCTGCAGTCACCACGTGGAGGCGTGGGTTCGAATCCCACTCCTGACAGCGACAGTTTTTTTTTTTTTTGTTTTTTTTTTAAAGAAAAGAAAATAAACCTAGTGGCAGCATGTGTAATAACAGTCTCCCGTGGAGGCGTGGGTTCGAATCCCACTCCTGACAGCAGCAGTACTGGTCCCTGGAGGTGCAAGCTGTTGCGCACCAGGGAGCGTGTTTACCGTCTGCAGTCACCACATGTGGAGGCGTGGGTTCAAATCCCACTCCTTGACAGCAGCAGTACTGGTCCCTGGAGGTGCAAGCTGTTGTGCACCAGGGAGCGTGTTCAGCGTCTGCAGTCACCACGTGGAGGCGTGGGTTCGAATCCCACTCCTGACAGCGACAGTTTTTTTTTTTGTTTTTTTTTAAAGAAAAGAAAATAAACCTAGTGGCAGCATGTGTAATAACAGTCTCCAGGTCTTATAGCCTAATGTATACACCATAAATATTTATATGTGTGTCTATACAGTTGGTGTATATATGTGTGAGTATATTTTTTAGCCTTAAAGTTTTGATTCTCCATCCTCATTTCTTTCTTTTCCAAATCAAAAAAACACTCGTGTGAGAGCAATCTGCATCCAAAAAAACTTAGGGATAGGGACAATTTAGTGAGTACGTCGGGCTCCCTTAAAAGGTCAATTCACCCAACGAACAAGGGTGCTGCTTGCTCGTCGGGTGAGATGGGCAGCACGATTATTATCATCTAACACGCTTTCCTAGGATAATCTGCCAACACAAATCTCTTCTTGAATGGACAATCGTTTCTTAAATGACAATTTATGCTGATAAAAAAAACAAAAGCTCTAAATTAGGAAGGAGGCTGGAGGGGGGGGCGTCAGGGGCTGGAGGGGGGGAAGACAGAGGCTGGAGGAGGAAGTGTGGTGGTGTAGACGGGAATCTATCTGATTCCCAAAAGGAAGATGGAAGTCCACAGCATCCATGGGGTCCCTAGGAATTATCTAGTGTCCAGAGTAATCATTCTAAAGACATACTAATAGGGAATTTAGATTGTGAGCCCCATCGGGGACAGTGATGATGTGTGCAAACTGTAAAGCGCTGCGGAATATGTTAGCGCTATATAAAAAAATAAAGATTGAGACACCCACGATTATTACCAGCCATGACGTCCCTGTAGTCCTGGACTTGCCATTCCCTATTGTAAAAGGCCGGGACTTTAAATGGTTTTGGGAACTGAGGGAGGAGAGGGAAATGTCTGAAGAGAGTGCGGCAAGGTGGACTCGAGTAAAAATGGCAAGGGTTCCCCTGGTCGCCAGGGACATGGCGGCTGCAGAAAGGCAGGTCAGGCTGAACACTCTGAAGAAGAGACGGGGTCAGGTGCAAACAAACTTAATGTCCTAGATAAAGAGGTCACATTGCCGCTGACAAACCCCAGCACAGAGGTAACAGTTGATGTGCTGAAAATTAAACTGACATATTGTGATGGTGGAGATGCCTCAGCAAAGATCGTGGTAGGAGAAATCCCAGAGAGTGCAGGTGGAGTGAAAACCCACAAAGGTTATGGAGAGTGGACTGGTGGTTCATTTGCCTCAGAGGTGGTGGAAAATGACAACTGTGCCAAAATTCTGGAAGAGGAAGGGAACTATACTGAGGCGCGTGACAACAGGACAGTAGGGGGTGAGAACTCCAGAGAACCCGAGGGTGGAGAGATGGAGTCTGGGAGCGAGAACATTGACTCTTCAGAGAGCCCTGTTGAGGCCCTAGGGGTGGTTGATGGTAATGGAGGGAAGACCCACAAAAATCTTAACCTGCAGATGAAGAAATAGGTTGAACTCTGAAGCAGCAGAGAGTGGGTTGGCAAGCTGCCCCATCTGAAACTTTAATTAATGAATTTATGGTCCGACACGTGCTAGCCAAAAGGGAACAGGCTCACGAAGTGGAGATGGTTAAAGAGACAATAAGAGACCATGTCGAGCGAGAAAAGGACCTGAGACAAGTGGCTGAGTACAGAGTTGATGAGCTGGAGAAGGAAGTCTCTGAGCTCAGAGGTCACTTGTCAACGTGTCAATCAGTGAACAAGGCCATATTGGAAAATATAGAGGTGCTTATATCGTAGATAAGTCTGCTGTGGCTAGAGTGAGGATTCCGGCTGATGATGAAGCCCAGGTAGCTGGTGAAGGTGGGATGGTTCCATTCTTCCTTGTCGGATCAATCTAGAGCCTTGAGAATATCCGAATGCTCCTGGAACATCGCATGGCGTACCTAAGAGTGGTAGAGCAGCTGACACTTGAGAGACTGCAAATTAATAAACAGCTGCAGGAAAGACGAAGAAGATGGCGGCCATTTTCAACTCGAGGTATTGAGAGACGAGGGTTTCTTTAAAGGCTTGAAGTACTCAACCGGAAGATAAATGGAACGACTCCTCTCTGGGTAATAAAGACAAAAGGAGAAACTGTCAATAGAGAGACAACCGAAAGTGGCCTGATGGAAGAGGACAAGGAAGAGTTAGAAGTAGTGACTCTTCTGTGAGTTCAGTGATGCGTGACCTAGGCAGGAAACCCCTGTAGCAGACGTGGTGACAAAGGGTCAGACCAGACAGAAGGTATAGGTGTCAGGGAATCACCACACTGTACTGACCGCCAGGGATGGGGGTGGTCCAACAAAGGGGCAACACTATCAGAGGAGGTGAAGGAGTCGGACGACGGATAGTTCCAAAAGGGTTCAGTGATTCGGCCCGATTTTGACAGACGGTGTGACTTTCAGAGGCGACTGAGATGGGTTTCTGGTCGGGTAATAGCAAGTGCCAAGCCTCGGAGCCTTAGGCAGAGTGGGGAGGTATGTGGTATGGCGAGTGTCCATGTGGTTAATGGGCGGTATGTATCACAGAGGTGGGTGGCCCTGTGATGGAAGCCTGGGCTTGTTTTGCTCAGCAGATGTACTGCTGAAGGTTAATATACATTGGGAAGGCTTCCAGGTGACTTGGAGAGATGGGTGGATCCAGACACCTACATACCCCACCCAAGGGGGTGTGTCTGAAGACCCAAGATGGAGTCTGTGTGTTTGTGCACGGGCAGTGCTGGCTAGGCTGTGCCAGAGAGAGAAAACCTGTGGTATACCTCGGGAGAGGATGCCTCTGAGGATAAGAGGTATCGAGGAACCTGTGGACAGTTAATGGACACTAATCCGTGTTAGGTACACCAAGACTCAGTGAGGTCCATGGGTACTGTAGAGCCGAACAGTGCACGGGGTGCTGCAAGTTACCAAGTACCTGAGATTCGGTTTATGCTCAGTATTAATAAATCGATTGGACTTTTGTTTTAACCCTGAGTGTCCCAGCGTATGCCTCAACGACTGGCCAAGTGAGTATTCCCCGTCCACAGATAGTCGAAGTGTCACAATGCATATACATAGTCATACACATATTCCATGCATGTTTACACATACAGGCATATATCTACACATATACCATCATACATTCATACAGGCATATACCATGCATACATATGTTGAGGAGAGCCTTAAGATCAAATACTTAAATAACCTCGACATAAGAGATTGAGAACTACCCATAAAGTGTATTATTTCACCTTACATGAGCTTTTTCAGATCAAAGTGGGACACTAAAGATAGCTGCCATTTCCTGTTTCACCACACACCATGTGCTGGTATCCAAGATGACGCCCACTCTGATGACCTCATGGATCCGCCCACGATGACGCCCACTCTGATGACCTCATGGACCAACCCAGCCAGATTACCTTATGGATCCGCCCACGGACTAGCTCACTGCCCAACCCACTAACCAATGGAATACATCCGATCACTCCCATTTTAGAGCCCCCTTACAGGGGATATATAAACCTATGTTTGGATTAATAAAGCTCTTGGAGTTGTGCCATAGATTGATCGAAGAGAGGTTACATCCGCCTGTGTCTCTGGTGTGATTTCTTTATTGCACACTAATCAGTATCCATTTGGCCAGGAGCATGCAACTAGTGAACATTTCTTATTGCATACCTCCCAACTTTTGAAGAAGGAAAAGAGGGAAAAATAATGCGGCGCGCACAGCGAGCCGTGGCAAAATTTAGGCCACGCCCCTGACCACACCCATTTCACAACTATTCACACTCATGTCCATGCCCAACTGCACCCATTTAGCACTGCTGAATACACTGACTGGTAAAGAGGGACAGTGGCTGGCATTATGGGCACAGTGGCTGGTACTATAGGCACACTGACAGGTACTGAGAAAAGAAAGAGAGAAAAAAGAAAACAGAGAAAGGAGAGCGAGAGAAAGAACAGAGAGAGGAAGAACAGCAAGAGAAGAAAGGACAGAGAGAGAAAGAAGAAAGAACAGAAAGAAAGAGGGGAAGAAAGAACAGAGCAAAAGTAAGAACAGAGAGAAAGAGAGAGGGGAAGAAAGAAAGAACAGGGAGAGAGAAAGGGGAAAGAAAGAACAGAGAGAAAGAGGGGAAAGGAAGCAAGAACAGAGAGAGAAAGAAAGAGGGGAAAGAAAGAAATAACACAGAGACAGAGAAAGAACAGAGAGAGAGAAAGAAGTAAAGAAAGAAAGAGGAAAGAAAAAGAAAGAACAGTGAGAGAGAAAGAAAAAAAGAAAGATTAGAGAACGAAAGACCAGAGAGGGAGAAAGAAAAATAGAGGGAAAGACAGAACATAGAATGAGAAAGAAAGATTCTATAGCAGCCCAGCTCCCATTGTAACGCCCACCTGACCCTCCCGGTGCAGGACATATCATGATCCACTCACATGGCCAACATCCCCGATTCCAAGGCGATCCTGCTGTCCGCACTGTCGGAGGAGGACATGGTGATGGATCCGAAGCATTCCTGGTTCCGTCACAATCTCCTCATGAATTTACCTAATTTCCAGTACATCACTTCTGGTGGACTGTCATGTGCAAGTTTTAAAGTGCTCCGCCATGTACTCCTGTGTCCTTTGGGAAAAGCCTGCTTTGTATGCCTTGTACACACTTGGCTCCACTCTGTACATCCCATACACATATGGCTCCGCTACATACACCAAGTACACACACAACTCTGCTCTGTACACCTCATACATGTGCAGCTCCGCTCTGTACACCTCATACACACATGACGCGGCTCCATACACACGTGATTCCACTCCGTACGCCCCACACACACACGCGCAGCTCCGCTCTGTACACATGTGGCTTCGCTCTGTACACTTCATACACACACGGCTCTGCTCTGTACACACACAGCTCTGCTACATCCACCCTGTAAAGCACTCCTGACCCCACACAGAAACTTTACCTCATCCAGCACCAAGACAACCAGCACAGCAGAGTCCTGCAGAGTGCAGACACAGAGGCCCCTGATCATGTGAACCCTGACTCCTCCCCTCTCACAGGTCCTGTGCGTACAGAACACACAGCCCAGCCACATCATTACTGTTAGGTGTTGGGTTCCTGCAGTGGTTCAACAGGAATCCAGAACCTCACATTCTGCGGTATCCCATTGTCTTTCGACCGCAGAGAAGATTGCTCAGCAATCCCGGCTTCCCAGAGGCTCTGCCCAGACCTGCTCTGTGGGGCTGGCTATTGCTGCCACCTTTGGGTCAGCAATGGCAATGCAGGCTGCTCAGCAGCAAATCGCTCCAGAGGCTGTCCTTCTGTCGCTCCACTGAGTATGCTCACGAGACGATCTCCCATTGGAGATCGGGAGCCACATGTCCAGATCCTTCTCCAGATCTGATTGGTCCATTTCAGGGATCTGGAAGCTTCCGGAAGGTCCTGGCTATAAAAAGTTTGCATGGCCACTCTGCTACTATGTGAATGATGATGGATGCATGAACCTGCGAATGACTCATTAAGATCCCCTCCCTCTGATATTACGAGTGTGTATAGGGACTTAGCTTTAGAGTCAGTGCCAGCCAGTGGCAAGCTATAGCCACAATAAGTATCCACACAGTACTAGCGTCCGACAGTGCGCCCCCTCTTGGGCATTGTCGACTAGCGGCAGTGTCTGTCGCTGCGCTGCAGTCTGCAGCTCCTTTTGGCGTCCGCAGTTGCGACGCCGCATACACGGTAGGTCTAGACGGATGCTGATCCTCTGCCAAGGGCCCAGCTCCTGTGACCATATACCGTGCGTGCACACCTCTGAGACCTGTGACACTGACAGGCTCAGCCCTTTTGTGTTTTGCACTTAAGGCATCTCTGTGAGTAAAACAGAGATCGCTCAGCGCACCTGGGTGACGTTCAACCTACGTGCGCTATACCGCCATATCGTACGTCCGGCATCAGCTAGCAGCAGTGTTAACACCTTCTGCACGGTGGACCCCGGGTGGCAAACGCACTTTACGTTATTTTATATTTAGTGCGTTCCGCCGTCCCTAACATTATACTAGCGCCAGGGTCTGGCTAGTAATGGCGGACCAGCAGCAGCTATTGCAGTACATTCGGCAGCTGGAGGGCAGGTTGGCGACTCTCGAGAGTTCCGCCTCAGCTGTGAAGGTTACTGAGGCTGCTGTGCAGTCAGTCGCAGAGGCTGTCTCGCATGTGTCCACGTCTGCACCGACAGTTTGCCGCCTCCCGTTGCCTGATAAATTTTCTGGTGACACTGCCTCCTGCAGGGGTTTCGTGAGCCAGTGCTCTATCCAGCTTGTTACTGGCCGCGTGATTCCCTACAGAGCGGGCTAAGGTGGGGTTTATCGTTTCCCTTCTGTCGGGCAGGGCGTTGGAGTGGGCCACGCCACTGTGGGAGCGTGGTGACCCTGTGATTCGGACCACTGCTCAGTTCCTAACATCTCTGAAGCAGGTCTTTTTGGGGCCACGGGTCACTCACGACACCTCTCTCCAGTTACTAGCATTAACACAGGGATCCCTCTCGGTCAGCCAGTACGCCGTCCGTTTCCGGACACTGGCTTCCGAGCTGGAATGGCCTGATAAAACCCTCATCCCTGTGTTCTGGAGAGGTTTGGCGGAGCATGTTAAGGATGCTCTATCTACCAGGGAGGTTCCCATAAGTCTGGAAGAGCTGATTGCTATTTCCACCCGCATCGATCTCCGTTTTTCGGAGCGCGGGCTGGAGCGTGCTCAATCCAGACGGAAGATTAGCTTGGCTCCCAACCTCTTTGAACCTCTAGAGCAAGAGAGTTTACCTCCAGAGCCCATGGAGGTGTCCCACGCCGGTCTCAAGACACGGCCGGCACAACGCTCCACACGCTGTTACCAGTGTCGACAGTCTGGTCACGTGGCTAACAGGTGTTCGCAGCGGCCGAAAAAACGACCACGTCCACTGGTAATTGGTGAGGGTCTATTCGCTATGGAGACCGTCTCCCCCAATCCAGCGCTCCAAGGGATGTTAGATAGCGGTGATTCCTCCTGGGAGGTACAGGTCACAGTGGATTCCGGGGCAGAAGGGAACTTTATGTCCTCGTTCTTCGCCCAACAGCACGCTATCCCGTTGGTACCACTTCCTCACTCAGTACCCATCAGGGTGGTAAACGGGTCGACCTTATCATCCCAGATTACCCACCAAACAGCACCCCTTTAAGCTCTCAATTCCACCTTTTCATCGGGAGACGGTGTCCCTGCTCATTATGCCAGAGGGCATCGATCAGGTGCTCCTCGGGGTTCCCTGGCTCTGTTGCCATTCCCCTCATATAGAGTTCTCCTCGGGGAGAATAATAGAATGGAGCAAAGACTGTGTGGGAAAGTGCATGGGGGGAGTCGTCCAAGTAGCCTCTGCGGAGGTGCCTGCAGATCTTTCCGCGCCACCTACTGGGAATCTGAAGACCGTGGCTCCGGTCGTCCTCGAGTCACTGCTGCCAGGCAAGACCTTTGTCCCGCCTCATCTACGGTCCAAGGTTCTCACGTGGGCACACGCGTCCAGGGTGGATGGTCACTTTGGCTACAAGCAGACCACAAAACTCCTGGCAAGCTCTTATTGGTGGCCGCACAGGGCTCGGGACGCTAAAAAATACATTCAGGCATACGCCTCTTATGCTCGGAGCAGCTCCTCTAAACAGAGGCTGGCTGGGTTACTGTATCCCTTGCCGGTGGCAGACCGGGCAATGGAGGTTCGCGACAGTCTGGGTCGCACCCCGCATGTCACTCTATCCTCTAAAGTGAGTGAAGACGCCCGTCGACACACATCGGTGCCCCGCTCCAACTTCTCCTGGCGACTTAGCCATCCCTGACGCCTTCCACGTGTCCCTTCTCAAACCTGTTCACATGTCCCTGTTTTCCGAGTCATCTGCGGAGTCAGACTTGTCTTCGGACGAGCCTGAGGCCTATGCCTCTGTGGGACACAAGGTGGTACGTGGCAAAAAACTTTATTTGGTGGATTGGAAGGCTCAAGGGGAAGGGGGCCCTAGGGGGGGTAATGTTAGGTGTCGCGTTCCTGCTGCGGTTCTACAGGAATCCAGAGCCTCACATTCTGCAGTCTCCCATTGTCTTTCGACCGACCGCAGAGGAGATTGCTCAGCAATCCCAGCTTCCCAGACACTCTGCCCAGACCTGCTCTGTGGGGCTGGCTATTGCTGCCACCTTTGGGTCAGCAATGGCAATGCAGTCTGCTCAGCAGCAAATCGCTCCAGAGGCTAAGTCCTTCTGTCGCTCCACTGAGCATGCTCACGAGACAATCTCCCATTGCAGAACGGGAGCCACATGTCCAGATCCTTCTCCAGATCTGATTGGTCCATCTCAGGGATCTGGAAGCTTCCGGAAAGTCCTGGCTATAAAAGGTTTGCATGGCCGCTCAGCCATGCGCTAGTATAGTCTCTAGTTGCTACTGTGTGAATGATGATGGTTGCATGAACCTGCGAATGACTCATTAAGATCCCCTCCCTCTGATATTATGAGTGTGTATAGGGACTTAGTGGGTCGCCCTCCCAGGGCCGTGGGGTACTCGGTACCGGGCCGGTGTCAGTGGGATGTGTCACAGCAGCGGTGGCCCTGGGCGCCCAAGTCAATGGCGGGGATGTGAATGGTGTAATGAATGGAATAGTTTGTGACGCCACCTGTGGTGTTCGGCAAGGGAGGTGTTAAGCCGACGCTGCAAAGAGATCCTCTGGGACAGATGGTGTGATGCAGCAATGATGGTATAGCCCTCCACAGGCAGGGCTGTTGTCCCAGGGCAGTGTAGATGTGGGGACACTTTGATGGTGTAGTGTCCGGCGCAGGGGATGTAGCAGTGTCAGGCAGACGGACGCAGGAAGGAATGGAGGACACCAGGGCATGTAGTTCCAAGGCTTTACTCACAGTCAGTAGTGCCCGCTTCTGTGCCGTGTTCTCCAGGTCAGGGACCCAGTCAACCTCAGGCAAGATGGAAAGCTCCCCTCCACACTCCGCCAACTTATGTGCTTTTCCTGAACGTCTCCTCTATAGCGCCTTGAAGTGTGAAGATCTCCAGTACCGTGGTACGCTGGAGTTCCTCCTGTCAGATGTTCCCAAGAACCTACTTGTACGGCAGACAGCTGTAGCCTGCTTCGGGGACTCCCTCCTCCTGAGTCCCGGCTCCCTATACAATTGCTGTTGTGCCCCAAGTCTTAGATGGGAGTAGTGCATTTACAGCCATCTACTCCACCGGTGTCTGCTGCAGAACCATAAGTGTCCATACAACCTCGGGGATCGGGCCCCAGCCTTGCGCTGAGAACCTATAGTCAGGGTTCCTCTTCTAACCCACGTCCTCTCTGTTCTCTCTACTCCTTTGTTCCGTACTTGTCTTTCTTATGGAAGCTTAGGTTTCAGTTTTATGTCTTTCTCCTTCTGTTCCTTTCCTGTGCCAGGTGGCTCAGATCACTGAGGCAGCTGCAGCACTCCTTCCTCCATCCCTTCTTCCAGGGATCCTCACTCCTGTCTGAGTGACTTCCTACCCTCCCGACCTTCTGTCAGACTGAACCTCACATCCTATACTTTCCCACTCTTTTATGTATCTTAACTCCACCCACCTCCCAGCACATCCAGTGTTCCAAGCGGGGAACCACCAAAGGTGCTCTGCTACCCTCTGAGCATGGAGCCGCAATGTGGTTGTGCAGAACTACCCTGTTGTGTGGGGTGCGAGTGTTGGAGTGTAGAAAGGGAGTTCCCACCTTACTTGGATGGTGGGGTACCCCACCTTGGAGAGAGAGCAAGGTGCAGTACCTCTGTGGCGACTGAGCCTCAGGGGCGTCACACTTAGCTTTAGCGTCAGTAACAGCCAGTGGCAAGCTCTAGCCACAATAAGCATCTACACAGTACTAGCGTCCGACAGTGCGCCCCTCTTGGGCATTGTCGACTAGCGGCAGTGTCTGTCGCCGCGCTGCAGTCTGCAGCTCCTTTTGGCGTCCGCAGTTGCGACGCCGCACGCACGGTAGGTCTAGACGGACGCTGATCCTCTGCCTAGGGCCCAGCTCCTGTGACCATATACCATGCGTGCACTCCTCTGAGACCTGTGATGCTAACAGGCTCAGCCCTTTTGTGTTTTGCACTTAAGGCATCTCTGTGAGTAAAACAGAGATCGCTCAGTGCACCTGGGTGACGTTCAACCCGCGTGCGTTATACCGCCATATTGTACGTCCGACATCAGCTAGCAGCAGTGTTAACACCTTCTGCACGGTGGATCCCGGGCAGCGAACACACTTTACGTTATTTTATATTTAGTGCGTTCCGCCGTCCCTAACAATTGCAGGTTGCGGTGGCTCTCTGGGAGGGTGAGGAACATGGGGTCGGTGAATGGTGGGGCATGGCGGCTCAGTGCAATGCGGGAAAAATAGCGTCCCGGGCGGGACGCGGGTTGGGGGTGTCAAAAACAGGACTGTCCCGCGAGAATCGGGACTGTTGGGAGCTTTGCTTATTGTTCAACCTAACACATACACATATACCATGCATACATACACATCCAGGCATATACCATGCATATATACACATCCAGGCATATACCATGCATACATACACATATACTATGCTATATTAACAAGTTATTACACTAAGGTTCAGATACGGCTTTAAATAAGGCTACTACTTATTTTAAAGTACAAAATTAAAGGAATAGTATAATTGAATAGTATGATTGCGTACACTTTTGTATATTTTAAGATACAAAGGTTAAGTACATATAAAGATTAAATACATATAATGATTAAGCACATATAAACATTAACTACATACTGTATACTCACATCATCACCAAGAAGCTTTTAAACATCATCCATCTGGAATATCAGAGATGCACCAAGACAGAGAACCCCTGGGAAATTCACAACACTGCATGGGCGTCCCCACTTGTGCAGGTATTACAACACTGTACACGTGTACAGGTACCCAGGTTTCTGCTTCTGTCTTAGTTATGTTTCTCTGGCCTTATATACAGAGTGGGCCATTTATATGGATACACCTGGGTGGGCCATTTATAAAGTTGGATCTAAAATGGCCCACTTCAAAATGGCCGCCATGGTCACCACCCATCTTGAAAAGTTTCCCCCTCCCATATACTAATGTGCCACAAACAGGAAGTTGATATCACCAACCATATAGGAATAAATGTTAGCACAGCCAAACAGGGAGGTGCCACACAGTAGGTTCCCAAACCTTATAACCAAGTATCAAATACCAGGCACACTCAAGGATTTTTGGTGCAAAAAAATCAGAATTTTAATGCATACAGTAGCCACTAATTACAAACGTTTCGGTCGTGATAGACCTTCATCAGTGTACTAGGGTTAATTTCTAGATGCTAGTGTGAGTAAATCACAAATAGTAGCCAAATAGCCAAAGATCAGGTAAAGAGTGTAGCCCGGAACTTAGGTGGTCAGTGACCTGCAGTATGCCAAAATAGGTATATGCCAGGTATCCTATGTCACAGTATCCACCGCAAGACAGGGAGTTGTCACCTCCCTATGTTCCGTACTACACTCTTTACCCGATCTTTGGCTACTATTTGTGATTTACTCACACTAGCATCTAGAAACTAACCCTAGTACACTGATGAAGGTCTATCACGACTGAAACGTTTGTAACTAGTGGCTATTGTATATATTAAAATTCTGATTTTTTTTTGCACCAAAAATCCTTGGGTGTGCCCGGTATTTGATATCACCAACCATTCCCATTTTATTTAGGTGCATCTATATATATGGCCCACCCTGTAGTGATTTACACTGTGTAACTCTGGTTTCACCATGCCCTTCCAGTGGCCAGCTTTCAAGATTAGGTGAAATGGAGATACCATGGCTATTTGCTGGCTTTCATGCCAGTTCTCATGGTCATAACCCATTCGGGCCGGGTTCAGTCATTTAACCCTTTCAGTAACGCCCTTCGGTGCCCACTTAGATGCCCTTTTTATGCAGTTTTATCATATTTGTAGCTGCTTTTAAGCGTTATTCACAGCAGGGCTCCTCGCCGCATTGTATTTTATTAGAGCAGGTGGAGGCGTTGGTCTGCTCCTATCACCAAAATGTACCTTTCAGGTTATCCCTCAAGTACCCTCACTTGTCTCTTCTTTTGAGGTCCATGCCGTCAGACTCTACACCCCCTTCTCAATGCAAGTGGCGGTGGTATATCATTCTCCCGGCCCCTCCCATCAGTTCCTGGATCATTTTGCCACTTGGCTTCCACATTTTCTCTCTTGTGACATCCCTACCCTCATCATGGGCGATTTCAACATCCCCATTGCTCTTCCCCTCTCCCTATCTGCTACTCACCTTTTATCTCTAACCTCCTCGTTCAGCCTTTCGCAGCTTACTAATTCTCCAATGCATGGAGACAGAAACTCCCTCGACTTGGTCTTCTCTCGGCTTTGTGCAGTGGATGATTTTGCAAACTCCCCTCTCCCGCTCTCTGACCACAACCTTCTTTCATTCTCTATCAAGAACTGCCAGGCCGCTCAGGTCACCCCCACTGTCCATACTTATAGAAACATACAGGCCATTAACACCCAGAAACTTATGGAGAACTTGCAGTCTTCATTGGCCCCTATCTCCTCCCTCTCATGTCCTGATTCTGCATTGAAACATTACAATGAAACACTTCAAAGTGCCCTGGATGAATTTGCACCTCCTAAACATAGACCACCACAACACAGATGGCGACAACCCTGGCATACCCTGCAAACACGTTTCCTGCAGCTGCGCTCCAGGTGCGCTGAACGTCTGTGGAGAAAATCCAATCTACACGAAGATTTCATCCATTATAAGTTTATGCTTAGAACATACAACACTGCCCTTCACATCTCAAAACAAACCTATTTCAACACGCTCATCACCTCACTGTCCAATAACCCTAAACGTCTCTTTGACACTTTTCATTCTTTACTCAACCCAAGAGTACAGGCCCCAACCACGGAGCTTCAACCTAACGATCTGGTGAATTACTTCAAAGAAAAAATTGACCAGCTCGGACAGGAAATTATCTCCCTATCACCTCATACCATGCACTGTCCTCTGTTGTGAGTTCATTTTTCCCTTCACCAGTGAGGTCTGATGAACTCCCTCTTCTGGCGAAGGAAGGTAGTGAGGCTGATCACCAAACAGCTGAGCAGGTAGATGATGACTGGGTCACAGGAACTGATGACTGGATATAAGGCAGCCGACGCCCTGCTGCCTCGCTGGTGAATTCCTGCTGGATTCTTGGAGACCAGTCTGATTTCTGCTTCTCAAAGCTAAGTGTTGCTCTGCCTTTTGTACACTTTAGTTCTGGTTTTGTTTGCCTTGTTTTTTGGAGTTCAGCCATCCCCGGCCGGGGGTGAGCTGAATTCCATTTTTGTCTCTGATCTGTTGATCTTTGGCTCTGTCTTCAGAATATACCTAAGTGCTGATATAGTCTTTTTGAAGCCTAGTGACTTCAGGGCCTGTTTTTCCTATTAGTCTGTTGGTTCATTTTTGGATAGGGTTTTTGCGGATTGCAGACAGCAGCTTTTCTATCCTGTCCTATTTAGCTTGGGCTCCATCATTTGCTCAAACTATCTTTCTATCTGTGTTAGTGTTTTTCATCTTGCTTCACAGTCATTATATGTTGGGGGCTGCCTATTCCTTTGGGGTCTGCTCTGGGGCAGTTTAGATTTCCCCTTTCTGTCTTTAGGCTAATTTAGTTCTCCGGCTGTGATCGAGGGGTCTAAGGCACCGTAGGAACCCCCCACGGCTACTGCTAGTTGTTGTGGATAGGTTCAGGGGTCTGCAATCCGATAGCTTCCAACTTCTCTGGTTTTCTGGACTTAGCTATTATTTTTGTTTTTTCCTCCTTCGGTGACTCATCCATAACAGTCCTCCCTCCCCCACTGCATCTAGCGCACTCTATGATTTTGAACCAGTCACAGAAGAAGAAGTAAGCAGGCTCCTTGCATCATCTCGCCCAACTACTTGCACCAGTGACCCATTTCTGTCACATCTCCTCCAGTCCCTTTCCCCTGCTCTCACCCCTCACCTAACTAAAATAACCTCTCTCTCTCTTCTGGTATCTTTCCCTCCTCATTTAACCATGCCATCATATATCCACTACTTAAAAAAACCATCCCTCGACCAAAACTGTGCCGCTAAGGGTACCGTTACACCTAGCGACTCACCAGCGATCCTGACCAGCGATATGATGCGGTCAGGATCGCTGCCACACAGGCAGATCTCACCAGCGACATCGCAGGGGACGGGGATCGCTACTTACCTGTCAGACGCGGCGATCCTGCGTCCTCCCGCCCGGCTCCACGCGTCGCTCATCGTCACAGCAGGAAGCGCCGCAGGAAGCTGACGATGAGAAATGATCCAGGAGCTTCTCGCGCGATCAGCAATAACCAGCGGGGGAGCCGGTCGGAGGTAAGTATCACATGCAGCGATATCGCTAGCAATATCGCTGCAACGTCACAAAATCGGTGACTTTACAGCAATATTGCTAGCGATATCACAGTGTGTAACGGGGGCTTTACTATAGACTTGTCTCTAATCTTCCCTTCATCTCTAAACTCCTGGATTGCCTGTCAACTCCCGTCTTATCTACTATTTCTTTGATAACTCTCTTCTCGACCCTCTCCAATCCAGTTTCCGTTCTTTACGCCCTACTAAAACTGCCCTCACTAAAGTCTCTAATGATCTACTAACAGCTAAATCAAATGGTCATTAGTCCATGCTAATTCTCTTGGATCTCTCTGCAGCATTTGACACTGTGGATCATCAGCTCTTCCTCACTATGCTCCGTTCCATTGGCCTCAAGGACACCGTTCTCTCCTGGTTCTCCTCCTATCTCTCTGACCGCTCCTTTACTGTATCTTTTGCAGGTTCCTCCTCCTCTCATCTTCCCCTTACTGTTGGGGTTCCTCAAGGATCAGGTCAAACAATCAGTAGATTGGTCAAACAATCAGTAGATTTGGTTTCCAGTACCATCGCTATGCTGATGACACCCAATTATACGCTTCTTCTTCTGACATCACGCCTGCCTTTCTAGAAAACACCAGCGATTGTCTAAACGCTGTGTCTAACATCATGTCCTCACTATATCTGAAACTGAACCTGTCAAAGACTGAACTCCTTGTGTTTCCTCCCGTTGCTAATGTACCTATACCCGACATTGCCATTTCCGTGTGTGGTTCCACTATTACTCCCCAGCAACATGCCCGCTGTCTTGGGGTCATACTTGACTCCGAGCTTTCCTTTGCCCCCCACATCCGATCACTGGCTCGCTCTTGTTATCTGCACCTCAAAAACATTTCTAGAATTCGACCTTTTCTTACTTTTGACTCCACAAAAACTCTTAGGCTGTGTGCCCATGTAAGCGTTTTTGAAGCATTTGTCCAGGTCAAAATGCTTCAAAAACGCATACAAGAAGCATCCCATTCGTTTTAAATGAAGTCCACACATTTTGTGCACATTGATGCGCTTTTTTTCCGCGAAAAACGCTTCACGGTAAAAAATGCAGCATGCTCATTAATTTTGCAGAAAAGTCAGCGTTTTTGCTCTTTCCTATGAGTCAGAAAACACATGGAAAAAAACGCATAAACGCGCGGTTTTCGCGCGGAAATAAAACGCGCGTTTTCTGGGAAGGAGTCCGATTTTGAAGCAGAAATTTTCTGCATACGTGGGCACATAGCCTCACTGTTTCTCTTATTATTCTCGTCTTGACTATTGTAACTCTCTTCTAATCGGTCTCCCTCTTACCAAACTCTCCCCCCTCCAATCTGTCTAGAATGCTGCAGCCGGGATCATATTCCTCGACAATCGTTAGGCTAAGTTCACACATAGCGGAATTCCCACGGAAGTTACCGCGAGAATTCCGGAATTCCATTCCGCGGGAAAATCACATTTTAAATTCCCGCGATTTTCCCGTGGAAAAACTAGCGATTTGCAAGCGTAATTAGCTTACGGAATGCTAGCGTTTTCCAAGCGATCTGGAGCATCTCTTGGAGAACTGATTCACAGGTTGGTCACACTCGTCAAACATAGTGTTTGACGAGTGTGACCAACATTTTACTATTGAGGCTGCCTATGCAGCATCAGTAGTAAAAGATAGAATGTAAAAAATAATCAAAAAAAATATTGTTATTCTCATCTTCCGGCGTCCCACGCAGCCTTTCCGCCTCTCTCCACGCTCCCGGCATCGTCCGGTCCGAGACCGCGACGTCATTGCAGTCATTCTCGCAAAGGATTACTGGGACCGGAAGATGCTGGGAGCGTGGAGAGAGGCGGGAAGTCCTCACCCACAAAGATCTCCGTGGCTCAGCGCCACCCTACATCTCCTCCCTCGTTTCAGTCTACCACCCTATCCGCGCCCTCCGTTCTGCTGACCTGAGGTTAGCATCCTCAATAATCAGAACCTCCCACTCCCGTCTCCAAGACTTTACACGTGCTGCACCA
This sequence comes from Dendrobates tinctorius, assembly GCF_039654945.1. Lineage (NCBI taxonomy): Eukaryota > Metazoa > Chordata > Amphibia > Anura > Dendrobatidae > Dendrobates > Dendrobates tinctorius. The sequence goes on from NW_027362046.1 coordinate 921,657, forward strand.
ATTCTTTGGAATGCACTTCCCAGGTCAATACGATTAGTCCCCAATCCCCACAATTTTAAGCGTGCCCTGAAAACCACATTTATTCAGACTGGCCTATCGCCTCAACACATTAACCTAATCTATCCCTGTGTGGCACAGCCAAAAGTTTTACCATAACCAGGTTCCCCGCGTCATGTTCCCACATGCTTTATGCATCCATTAGCCCTCTGTGTCTGTACTGTTACACACTTAACATTATGGCTGGTCCATACAATCAGGGCAACTGTTACCACCCACCTTTCGTGTCTACCTCTTTCCTCATAGACTGTAAGCTTGCGAGCAGGGCCCTCATTCCTCTTGGTATCTGTTATAATCTATGTGATTATTGTTATGCTGTAATGTCTATTGTCTGTACAAGTCCCCTCTGAAATGTAAAGTGCTGCGGAATATGTCAGCGCTATAAAAATAAAATTTATTATTTATTTTTAAGTTTTGTCATTAAATCTGTAAAAAAAAAAAAAACTAAAAAAAAAAGGGGGAAAAAAAATTCTGAATAAAAAAAAAAAAGCTTCAGTTTGGTAAAACATGGCTTCTGGAATAAGATGAAGAAAATTCCCCTCTAGGGGCCACAAGCTGCATTCCCCCTGGTGACGGTGTGACTTCCTGTCAGCAATAGTGATGGGTAGCTCCCGAAGGAGCCGGCTCTAAGAGCCGGCTCTTTATAGTGAATCATATGAGCCGGCTCCTGGCAGGGAGCCAATTGAAATTTAAACGGCTCTTTGCCAGTTCACATTCCACAGTCAGTCCCCTCTTGCCCCACCCCTCCCGGCAGTAGTCACTCTGATCTTATCCAGGAGACTGAGAAAGAATGCATGCTCCTCCTGCTGCCGCACATAGCACTGACTCACAGCCCCGCCCCCCTCCAATCTGTGACAAGCATTCCTTGCCCTCTTGTGATTGTTTTTAAGTTAACACACACGCTGTTATTTTGGAAATTATCAGGTTTAAAGGGGTAGGCTCAATTCTTACCTTTCCCGGCTCCAGCGCTGCATTTTCTCTTATGCCCCTGCCTCAGGGGGCGGGGCCGGAGATGCGACAGGCAGCTCTGTGCGCACGCATGACATGCGCACAGAACTCCGTGATTGGCCTCCGGGGACCGATCGCACAGCTCCGTGCTGTCACCGCCCGACCCACAACGGCACAAATTCCTTATCTAAATCCGCCTGGATGCAGATGCGACATGTGACACTGCAGTTTTGCTGCAGACTGTTTGCAGCAGACAGCCCACAGCGAACTTGCCAAGTGTGAAGGTAGCTTTAAAATGTGGCACTGATAATTAGGATCTTGTTGCTATTTTGCATGTTCATTTTGTGTTTGTTTAAAGTTTTTACAGCAAATATAAAATCTGGTTATTCTGGAAACTTCTGTTTTATGTCATAAATTGGCACATGTGTAGATTTTTACTAAAAGGTATACAATCATGGGTTAACACATACCAGCATTTGGCTTCAAATTTAAAGCCAAAGGTAATAGGAAATGAAGAGCCGTTTTCGGAGCCAAAAGAGCCGGCTCTTTTTGGTGTGCCGATCCAAAAGAGCCGGTTCACCAAAAAAACGCATTTTACCCATCACTACTCCACACTTCTCTCCTATGGGGAGATGCTGGACAGTGTGGGCGGGGCCACAGCTTCCTCCCGTCTGCTCTATGGAGGAGGAGGCGCCGCCCCTTCTGGTCACATGGGCATGACGTCACCACAGGTCCTGTGTGCACAGAGCAGTCATATATGTGGCGGACGCTCCTGGACCTTCTGCTTTCTGGGCCGGTTCCTCCTGTAAGTCCTATTAACCCTTCCGCCCCCTGTCTTCTCCTTTCTGACAGGACAATCTCTGAATTCGGACAGTGTGACAGGAATTTCAGCAATGTGGAAGGAAGAAATGACAATTTTACTGTTTTCCTCACAGAAATGTCACTTTAGCCCCAAATATATCATTGTCCTAAAGGTGACAGGAGCGCTGAGGCCGCACAGTGCGCCGTGTCTAATGAGTGCCGATACCCCACAGGCTCGGGAGGGAAGGGGCGCCATTGTGGCTGGGATAGACGGCGGACGCCGTGTGACGTGTGAAGAGCTCTGACACCAGAACAGCAGAGACCCCACAAGTGGCCCCATGTTACCCCCTCCACCTCTGGGGGCTCATCTAGGGGGCAGGGAGGATTATTAACCCTCAGGGGTCACAGAATTGTGTAACATTGAGCGGAGGAATGAAATGTTCCCACTAAAATGTCGCTCCGTCCCCAAGTCTGTAATTATCACACGGGAGAAGAGGAGAAAACAGAAACCACTTGTTCCACAATTTCCCCTGAGCGCCGATACCCCATAAGGGGCCGGACACTCCTCAGGAGGGAAGGGGCGCCATTGTGGCTGGGATAGACGGTGGACGCCATGTGAAGAGCTCTGACACCAGAACAGCAGAGACCCCACAAGTGGCCCCATGTTACCCCCTCCACCTCTGGGGGCTCATCTAGGGGGCAGGGAGGATTATTAACCCTCAGGGGTCACAGAATTGTGTAACATTGAGCGGAGGAATACATACATACTACATACATGCTACATATATACTACATGCATGCTACATACATACTACATGCTACATATATACTACATGCATCCTACATACATACTACATGCTACATACATGCTACATATATACTACATGGATGCTACATACATACTACATGCTACATACTACATATCTACTACATATCTACTACATACATACTACATACATACTACATGCATGCTACATACATACTATATGCTACATACATACTACATACATGCTACATACATACTATATACACTCACTGGCCACTTTATTAGGTACACCATGCTAGTAACGGGTTGGACCCCCTTTTGCCTTCAGAACTGCCTCAATTCTTCGTGGCAGAGATTCAACAAGGTGCTGGAAGCATTCCTCAGAGATTTTGGACCATATTGACATGATGGCATCACACAGTTGGCGCAGATTTGTCGGCTGCACATCCCTGATGCGAATCTCCCGTTCCACCACATCCCAAAGATGCTCTATTGGATTGAGATCTGGTGACTGAGGAGGCCATTTGAGTACAGTGAACTCATTGTCATGTTCAAGAAACCAATCTGAGATGATTCGAGCTTTATGACATGGCGCATTATCCTGCTGAAAGTAGCCATCAGATGTTGGGTACATTGTGGTCATAAAGGGATGGACATGGTCAGCAACAATACTCAGGTAGGCTGTGGCGTTGCAACGATGCTCAATTGGTACCAAGGGGCCCAAAGAGTGCCAAGAAAAAATTCCCCACACCATGACACCACCACCACCAGCCTGAACCGTTGATACAAGGCTGGATGGATCCATGCTTTCATGTTGTTTACGCCAAATTCTGACCCTACCATCCGAATGTCGCAGCAGAAATCGAGACTCATCAGACCAGGCAACGTTTTTCCAATCTTCTACTGTCCAATTTCGATGAGCTTGTGCAAATTGTAGCCTCAGTTTCCTGTTCTTAGCTGAGAGGAGTGGTACCCAGTGTGGTCTTCTGCTGCTGTAGCCCATCTGCCTCAAAGTTCGACGCACTGTGCGTTCAGAGATGCTCTTCTGCCTACCTTGGTTGTAACGGGTGGCAATTTGAGTCACTGTTGCCTTTCTATCAGCTCGAACCAGTATGCCCATTCTCCTCTGACCTCTGGCATCAACAAGGCATTTCCGGCCACAGAACTGCCGCTCACTGGATTTTTTTTTCTTTTTCGGACCATTCTCTGTAAACCCTAGAGATGGTTGTGCGTGAAAATCCCAGTAGATCAGCAGTTTCTGAAATACTCAGACCAGCCCTTCTGGCACCAACAATCATGCCACGTTCAAAGGCACTCAAATCACCTTTCTTCCCCATACTGATGCTCGGTTTGAACTGCAGGAGATTGTCTTGACCATGTCTACATGCCTAAATGCACTGAGTTGCCGCCATGTGATTGGCTGATTAGAAATTAAGTCTTAACACACAGTTGGACAGGTGTACCTAATAAAGTGGCCAGTGAGTGTATATAGTTTGAAGTCTGGGATCTGCCAATATGTGGCTAGTTTTCTGACTGTTTTGGATAAAATGATACATGATTTTAGCTTTTTTTGTCTAATATCGCTTGAATATAGATCAATATTAAAGAGTCTCCTGATGAGTCGCCTTTGGTGAGGACGATGAAACCCATAGAAATGAGAGGCTTGGAGAGTGTGTATACATCACCTCACCCTAAATACTGAACTGTGGGGTACATGTTATTTTCTATTAGTCACCTATTGACTAACCTTCAGGGGGGGGAATTATAGGTATAGTTTTACATTTGGAATTAATAAAGTTTAGTTTTATCCTTTTGTCAGCAAACATGAGGATTGACACGAGACAACCCATTTAAGAAGATTCAATTTTGGCTAAAATTATTCCAACATTATGAACATAAAAAAGGCTTCTCCCCTATGTGACGTCTCTGATGTTTATTAACAGTTGATTTGCAAGTAAAATATTTCCCACATTAAGAAAATGAAAAAGCTTTTCATCTGATGGCGATCAAGAAGAACTTTCTGGTTACAATATTCCCACATTAAAAGGAAAAAAGTTTCTCCCCTGTGTGAGTTCTCTGGTGACTAATCAGATGCGCTTTCCGGGTAAAACATTTCCCACATTCTAAACATGAAAAAGGCTTCTCCCCTGTGTGAGTTCTTTGGCGGATAAGAAAATGTGATTTATTGTTAAAACATTTCCCACATTCTAAACATGAAAAAGGCTTCTCCCCTGTGTGAGTTCTCTGGTGACTAATCAGATTCACTTTCTGGTTAAAACATTTCCCACATTCTGAACAGGAAAAAGGCTTCTCCCCTGTGTGAATTCTCTGGTGACTAATCAGTTGCGCTTTCCGGGTAAAACATTTCCCACATTCTAAACAGGAAAAAAGCTTCTCCCCTGAGTGAATTCTCTGGTGTGTAACAAGACTCCATTTCTGATTAAAAGATTTCCCACATTCTGAACATGAAAAAGGCTTCTCCCCTGTGTGATTCCTATGGTGAGTAACAAGCAGTGATTTATGTGCATAACAATTCCCCCATTCTGAACAGGAAAATGACTTATTTCCTTTAGGAGCAGTTTGTTTTTTAATGCCTCTTTTGTGACTTTCATTTTCCTTAGTAGTCGGTAATGAATCAGAAGATGGGACCTGTTTCATAGGATCAGATGACAGATCTTTGCTGTGAATGGCTGATGCTATATCTGGAGTAACAGCAATCACTTCAGTTGTATCCTGTAGGATCTCAAGATCATCAGATTGAGAAGCTGAAGATGTCAGCTGTCCCTCTGATGTCCTGGTACAGTCATCTGCAAAGATGAAAAAATTATTTTTTAATAAAATATCCTTGAGTTTTATATTTTTGAACATTTCTACTTAAACTGTCCATAAAAATGGCAAGCTATGTAAAAAACATTAATTATTTACCAAGACAATGACTGTTCACAGTCTAATAGAAAACCTTGCTGGATGAGCCAGTAGTGTGTGGTGTTCAACTGTTTGTTCATTCTGCCTCCCAAATATCGAATAAAAAGAAACCAATCAATGTCATGTAGGTGAAAATAATACCAATTCTCATCTCACAAAAACAAGTCCCCACTCAGGTCCATCATCTGTCAGTGGAAAAACAGAGGTTCCCACACTATTAGTGGCTCAAAGGCTGTTGAAAAGCAACAAGGTTTCTATAAACCAATCCAGCAAAATCCGCTCTCACTTCGGAGTCTTGCAGTGTGCGCAAACAACATTTAGGATCCCTGTATTTAGCAATATTATAGTCAGAAGAATCCACTTAATTTGCGGTGTGTGTCTCCTGGAGCACAATCTGGGCACTATGTGCTGGGTAAGAAAATGGCAAATGTGTAATTTTCACTCCAACATCCACTGCGTGTTAATTTCTGGAAAGAGACTGAGGAGTCAAATTATTCACTCCTCCTACACACATGGTCAAAATTGTTGGTACCCCTCGTTTAATGACAGAAAAACCCACAATGGTCACAGAAATAACTTGAATCTGACAAAAGTAATAATAAATCAAAAAATCTATGAAAATGAAGAAATGAATGTCAGACATTGCTTTTCAGCCATGCTTCCACAGAATGAAAAAAAAAATTAATCTCATGAAATAGGCCTGGACAGAAACTATGGTACCCTTAACTTAACCGCTTCATGACTGCCAGCGGTAGATAAACATCAGCGCTAGCAGGGCTTTGTGCTGCGCCGACATTTGTCTATGGTCGGCGGTTTCGAACTGATCGGGAACCCCACGTATCTTATAACCAGGGCCGGCGTTAGGGGCAGGCAGACCAGGCCGCTGCCTAGGGCCCCCGTTCCCCCAGGGGTCCCCAGCTAGCGGCACATCACATAGCCGCTTTGAGGCCCGTGAGGCAGGGGGGCCCACCAGCGCTGACCCACCGCCACATTGAAATATACCGGCGTCTGCCGGTACAGTTCAAAGCAATGATGGGGGAGAGAGCGGCAGCTGATGCTCACTCTCCCATCATTCCCTGCCTCTGACACTGCGGGTGCAGGCAGTGCAGAGGCAGCTGCTGAGACAGGAGCAGCGCAGGCACGAGGAGAGGTGAGGATAGTGGGGTTTTTTTACTATAAAAGTGAATACTTGACTGTGAGGCCATTCTTGCGGGGAGATGTGGGCTGTGCTATATAAACTATGCGGGCTGTGCTATATACTATGAGGGCTGTGCTATATACTATGCGGGCGGTGCTATATACTATGCGGGCAGTGCTATGTACTTTTAGGACTGTGCTATATACTATGAGGGCTGTGCCATACACTATGTGGGCTGGGTTATATATGTGGGCTGGGTTATATACTATTGTGGGGTATATTATATTCTATGAGGGAGGCTGTGTTATATACTATGGGCGGTATATTTTATACTATGGGGGGCTGCATTATATACTATGGGGAGGAGGGCTGTATTATATTCTATGGGGGGCTACATTATATTCTATGGGGGCTGTATTAGATTTTATGAGGGAGGATTGCATCATACTCGTTGATGGGGCTACATTATATTCTATGGGGAGGTGGGCTGTATTATATTCTATGGGGGCTGTATTAGATTTTATGAGGGAGGATTGCATCATACTCGTTGATGGGGCTACATTATATTCTATGGGGAGGTGGGCTGTATTATATTCTATGGGGGGCTGTATTAGATTTTATGAGGGAGGATTGCATCATACTCGTTGATGGGGCTACATTATATTCTATGGGGAGGTGGGCTGTATTATATTCTATTCGGGGCTACATTATATTCTTTGGGGGACAGTATTATATTTATATTCTATGAGCGGTGATTGCATCATACTCTATGAGGGGGCTGCATTATACTCTGTGGGGTGGCTGCAAGAAAAAACGAAAAAAAGTGTACTAGTCCAAAGAGTTTTTTCAAAATAATGCACATATTTTATTGTTTAAAATTTCATACAAAACATTATTATGCTAAAAAAAAGACACAGGGGAAAGAACATGAGGGAATGATGGATAAGAAATGTGCAAAATATGCAGCTGTTGATTTAAAGGACACACCACCCCCTTGGAAAAGCAACCATGAGAGCTATGCTGTATATATCACAAGGGGAGAAAATATCTCAGTGCTATGGATAGAGCCAAATAACATGGACAACAATAATTAATAGACAAAGACCAACCCACATCTATAAGTGATTGCTATTATGCTAATATAGTGTATGGGCATGTGAACAGTATTACCTGGATATCCAATCAGGCTCAGCTACCAAGGATGATCCATGGCATAATAATGTTTTGTATGAAATTTTAATAAAATATGTACATTATTTTGAAAAGCGAAAAAAGTGGTTTGGTACCATGTTAGCCAGTAGAAAAAATATATAAAGTGCTCTCAGTGAGAGAAACAAAATAGGAATCTTGTGGGTATGATACCTTTTAATGGCTAACAAATAGTGAATGTTGTTACAAAGCAAGCTTTCGGGACTGCTTACGTCCCTTCCTCAGGCTGATATAACAAAATATTTGAAGAAACCTTTTTTATATACAGTTTAAAGCACATGCTGGTGTGATACATGGACATTTAAATAGACAATACAATCTCAATAAACAAATACTGAGCTTGAAGGGAAAATCCTTAATTAGGTAAGATTACATCAGAGGTGTGAAAATTCTGTGAGATCAAAGGGCTGTTTGAAGCAAGTAGCTCAGATATGGTAATAGGCCATAAAACCTTCTGACAAATTGAGTCCTGTGTGAATAGAATCAAAGATTTTAATGAATTTCTGCTCCCACACTCTCCTGTGTTTCTGTGATTTAAAATTGCCTTTTAAAATGACAACTTTCATATTGTTTATGTTGTGTCCTGGACCACAGAAATGTTTGGCCACAGGTAAATGGGTTTTTTTGTCTGTAATTGTATGACGATGAGACCTCATCCTTGCTCTCAGTCTCTGTCCTGTTTCTCCAACATAGAGGCCACCCACAGGACATATATTGCATAGAATTAAATACACCACATTGGAAGAGGAACATGTGAATGTCCCTGGGATCTTATAGTCCTGCTGTGTTGGGAATTCGGATTTTGTCTTTGGTCTCTATGTGAATGCAGGTTTTGCATCTTCTCCCATTGCAAGGATATGTTCCTCTTGGTGAATCTGAGGGCATTGAACTTCGGATAATGATGTTTCTTAGATTGGGAGGTTGTCTGTAACATAGCAAGGGGGGGTCTTTGAATAGTGTTTTTAACCGGTCATCCTTGTGTAGGATATGTTTGTGATATACAATGTCTGTGAGGTACGGGGTTTTGCCTACAAAAATATGATGTTTTCTGTTGTAACTTTCCAGAAAGATCCAGCACTATAGGACAATCCAGGCTGCTGGCACTGCAGCTTCACCCCTCCTCCCTTCACACACACAGAGCAGTGTCACCCCCCCCCCTCCTTTGCAGCCTGTGTTCACACTAGGAATAGGAGGCCCCCTGCTGTTACACCATTTGGCTTCTCTCAGCCTCAACTGAAAGGAAAAAAGTGCGGGGAAAAAACTCTTTATTTGAAATCAGGAGTTAGAAGTAAACCTTTAAGAGCCTGCCCTGCGAAAGCCCTATAACATAGATATATAATAACCATATCTCTGTGATCCGAGCGGTCCTAGCTCCGCTAGTCACAGCACCTGCATGGAGGGCGACACATGCAGCTGATTATCGGGAGCGCTCCAGGGATCCGGGGTCCCGATGCAGCTATTCGGTAAGTGATATCAGCCAATAACAACTTCTCCGACGATATTCGCTCATCTCTAGTAATAACAGCTCAAAGACATTCACCAAACTTTTCATTAAGTTTAATAGTGAGACCCTATTAAATATTGAGCACCAGCGGGATGAAGCATTGACAGCGGCATGTAAAAGTGTGGGCGCCCCGGGTCAAAATGACCGTTATTGTGAGCAGTAGTAAGATGAAGATGAAATGATCTCTAAAAGGCCGAACCTCTAAGATCACACATGGCCTTTGTATTTTAGGCAAAAATAATAATAAAAAAATATATATAGACTTTTTTACAATTTCATAATTGCAAAAAGGAGAAAGGGGCGATGCAAAACTTTGGGCACCCTGGGAGATTTGTGTACTAAGATAATTTTGACGAAGATTTCACACCTTAATTAGCTTGTTAGGGTTATGGTGAGATCACATGGTGACCAGGAGCTACAGTCTGAGGAAAGGGCTAAAAAGCCTTCACTAGACCCCTGTACAGCTGTATAATGAGGCCCAGGCTTTATAGTGAAGGGACAGGAGGGAGAAAAGTGGGGAAAGGAGCCAGAAGAGCCGGACTGCCCATCACTAACCTGCAGAGCCGCACTCCACATATATGGCTGCTCTGTGCACAGGACCTGTGATGAGGTCACAGGAGGGGAGGAGTCAGGGGTCACATGATCAGGGGCCTCAGTGTGTGCAGGACTCTGCTGTGCTGGTTGTCATGGTGCTGGATGAGGGGAAGTTTCTGTGTGGGGTCAGGAGGGGTTTACAGGGTGGATGTCGCAGAGCCATGTGTGTACGAGGTGTACGGAGCGGAGCGGAGCCGCGTGTGTACGAGGTGTGCGGAGCGGAGCCGCGTGTGTACGAGGTGTGCGGAGCGGAGCCGCGTGTGTACGAGGTGTACGGAGCGGAGCCGCGTGTGTACGAGGTGTACGGAGCGGAGCCGCGTGTGTACGAGGTGTACGGAGCGGAGCCGCGTGTGTACGAGGTGTACGGAGCGGAGCCGCGTGTGTACGAGGTGTACGGAGCGGAGCCGCGTGTGTACGAGGTGTACGGAGCGGAGCCGCGTGTGTACGAGGTGTACGGAGCGGAGCCGCGTGTGTACGAGGTGTACGGAGCGGAGCCGCGTGTGTACGAGGTGTACGGAGCGGAGCCGCGTGTGTACGAGGTGTACGGAGCGGAGCCGCGTGTGTACGAGGTGTACGGAGCGGAGCCGCGTGTGTACGAGGTGTACGGAGCGGAGCCGCGTGTGTACAAGGTGAAATGTTTTAGAATCAAATTTTTCTATTTCACATAGTAAAATGGAGCCACAGGTTACACAGAAATTTCTCCATAAACCTGAGGCCAGGAATGACTGCACACGGCCGGGCTCCAATGGGGAGAGTCACTGTTTTGCTTTTGGAGCACTAATTTGGCAGTCCTCCCTTGTGGGGCCAATTGTAAAGCCCCCGATGATTGTGGACAACATACAACCCCTAAAGTGACCCCATTTCAGACCCTGTACCCATCAGGGAAGTCATCTAAGGGTGTAATGGGCATTTTTATCTTACAGGCGTCACTGATTTCTTTACCACTTGCTGTGAAGATAATATTACATGTGTTCCGAGGTACCAAAAAAATCCCCTGTTAATGGGAAATAAGTAATAGCATAACTCAGAAAACAGTATATATCAACAAAGATCCATGTCTCAACCATTAAGTGAAAATTAGGGACCAAAAGAGTTTTAGCATAAAAAGATATAAATTTTATTGCATAATAATTAAAAACAACAGCAGAGCAACAATGCTAAAGCAGGCAATGGTAGACATAAATGGTAGATAATATCTAGAAAAAATCCAAGTGGAAAGGGCATTAATCCCTCAAAGTACTCAATGATAAATCACATCCATATAGTATAAATATAATCTAGAGTGCCTTATTCATGAATCTGCCATATTTTATATAGTAGAGATAATAAAGAGTATATCTTTTGCCAAGGAATTTATTTTAATAAATTCACTAGAATGTTAATTGTACCTGACGCCTTGAGCAGAGACCACCACCCAGAAAGTAGATTAAATGGGTTACAAAGAGCTGCACCAAACATATACGCTCACAAAAAGTGGCAAAAGTTACAAAAAAATACAAGTAATTGCCACAATGTGAGCCGGCATATTCACCAAGAGCAGCATAAAAAACAGTTGGTTGCTCAGCAGAATAAACCACATATTAATGTGAATAAAACTGGGCGCAAATTGAGAAGAAAATGCAAACAATGACCTCAGCGAATATTGGCGCAGATAAGCCCATACACGTGACCAAACTAAGGCCAAAGCAAAGTGTTCTCTACTAGGCAGAAGAAAGGACCTATTAATGCAAGTTAAACCGGATAACAATTAAAAAATAGAGTAACGTAACACTTACATGAAGTGACTATGTGCTGCCACTGCCTGCCGCCTCTACGCGCGTTGCGCCTTGGCTTCCTCAGGAGGCGTAACTCACACTAGCCCCGGAATTGATATATATAGGGTCAGTAGGCAATAAAACACATCGCGCAACAGGTGTCATCCCGATTGAGCACATGCGCAATGCCAGACCACAAGACTCCCCATTCAAAAGTCTGAAAGTAAGTGACGCATGCGCTGATGTATCCCGACTCAGTAAATCGGAGATCCTCCTTCAGCGCTCATAGGGAGCAAATGGATACCGCTGCATAAGCAGCAGAACACCACAAGCGCACCTGGTGAGCGTGTCAGGAGATCTCAAGTAGGGAAAATCCTGGGCATGCGTACCAATCAGACAAAAAAGCAAAAGAAAAAGCTATGATCAAGATGTGAGCAACATTTATAAGATATTACTGGAAAAATATAAAGTGTGTGGAATGAAAACAAAAAATTGAATGCTAATGCCAAATAAAATATACAGAAAATGTGACAAGTGATTTGGTGAATAAAATACATAAAATAATATCAATAATATCCCCAATAATCAATCCCCAAAATGATGGGGACAAAAAGTGCTACCTAACAATAATGATGGTGATGAATAAGTACCAAATAGATTGTACAGAATATGTGACTAACAGTATTGGTGAACAATAATAAAATTCATAAAATATAGTAATATTAGTAATATCCCCAATGTTCATTCACTCAATCAATGAGGACAAATATCCCAAAATCTTCTTCTTTGTGAGTGAGATATGCTTCATTTTCTGTGTAATAAACAGGATCCACAACCAAGAGCAGACTGAATGAGGTAAATCGAATGGAAATGGAAACTAAAAATAATAAGAACAAAAATCATTAAAAACCGAAGCAACTAATAAAAACCATGTATACACAATATGAGAGATTTTATTTATATTATAAGAAGGATCCAAAACCATTATTCTCATTTAAACCCACTGGTATCATTGTGTTAAGCCTATAGATCCATCTGCTTTCTACCTGTGAAAGAGTTTGAAATAAATTTCCACCCCTCGTACCCAACGATACCTGATCAATTGCAAAAACACGAAGATCATCAGCACGAGAATGATGAAATGCACGAAAATGCCTCGGTAGTGTCTTCAATTGGTCCAGATCCTTAGCCTCCTTAGATTTTTCGATATCTCGAACATGCTCGCGAATTCTAATTCTAAGCTCTCTTGTAGTCATTCCTATGTAAATCTTTTTGCAAGAACAACTTGCATAATATATCACACCCTTAGATGAACAGGTAAGGCACTTTCTAATTGAAAAGGTCTTAGAATGATCTGAATTTTGAAATGTATTCATTTTAAGTGTATTAGAACATGCTTTACAAGTTCGACAAGGGTAAAATCCTTGGAGTTCACCAAAAATACCCTTTTGTAGTTTTTCGTTGGAGGTTAGATGACTCCTTACAAGTAGATCAGAAAGATTTTTAGATCTTTTGGCTGTAATACAGGGTCTAGATGGCAATGTCTTTTTCAAAATAGGATCTATTTGTAACACATGCCAGTGTTTATTGATTATACCAGTAAAGTTATCCCATTGATCATTAAACGGGGTAATTAGACGAACTTGATTGTTATCCCTAGGTTTGGAATTTCTCTTGTATAACAATTGATCCCTAGGGATTTCTTGTACTCTATTATAAGCTCTACGAATTTGCCTATGACCATATCCTCTTTCTCTAAATCTGGAATATAAATCTGCAGCTTGATTTTGGTATGTCTTTTCCGAAGAACAAATCCTCTTTGCTCGCAAAAACTGCCCCACTGGAATTGAGCGTATAGTGGATTTTAGATGAGAGGACTTAGCGTGTAAAATTGAATTAGTGGCTGTAGGTTTTCTATATATATCAGTCGATACAGATCCATCATCATTGACTGAAATATCGATATCCAAAAAACTAACTCTCTTCCCATAGGAATAAGTGAGTTTTATGTTCAAATCGTTATCATTCAATGCAGACATGAATGTTTTTAATTCATCTAACGGGCCCTCCCATACAAACATCACATCATCTATGTATCTCATCCAATTATGGGCCTTTTCAATATTGGTAACAGGAGAACACTGAAAGATTTCCCTCTCCCAAAAACCCAAAAATAAATTGGCATAAGCCGGAGCACAAGCCGCCCCCATGGCTGTACCTTGAGTTTGCAAGAATACTTGTTCTTTAAATAAAAAACAGTTGTGCGTCAGAATGAATTCTAACAGGGTGATTATAAGGGCTGCCAAAAGGGGGTCCAAATTACTATTTCTCAAAAACCAGGAGGTAGCTCTAAGTCCTTGGTCATGGCGAATGGAGGTGTATAGCGCCTCCACATCAGCCGTGACAAGGATCATATCATCTCCCAGATGTAGCTGGTCTAACCTCCGTAAAGCCGCAGTTGTATCAAGAATATGGGAGGGTAGAGTGGTCACCAAGGGCTTCAGATAGTAATCTACTATCTGACATATCAGTTCACTCAGTCCTTCCTTACCGGACACGATAGGACGGCCGGGCGGATCCTCAATGTTCTTATGTATTTTTGGGATTAAATATAAAGTGGGCAGTTTAGGTTTTAAAAATTCAACAAACTCCAAAAGTGATTTGGGGATAATACCCTTCTCATGTGCCTCTAACAGAATATCATTTAGTTCTTTATGATATGCAGGAAGAGGACTGAAAGTCAATTTTTTATAGCAATTAGTGTCCGATAATAATTTATGAGCCTGTTTTTCATAAAGATCACGTGGCCAAAGAACAAGGTTGCCACCTTTATCGGCTCTTTTAAAGATTACATCTTTCCAACCTTGCATTTCCATAATTGCTTTTTTGTCACTCATAAAAGTTGGATTAAAACGATAGTTTTTCTTAAGTTCCTCTATATCATGAGTGACCAATCTTACAAAAGTCTCAACTGCCGAGCATGTGTTAAGGTTAGGGAATTTTTTTGATTTATTAAACAAGGAAACGGGAAAAGAACTCACCGCTTCCATAGGGTTGCTCTCCTCTGCTAAGGATTCTAAAATTTCCAGAGCAGCTTTCTCTTCCTCAGAATTGAGTGACAATCCCATAGTACTTTTCTCATGGAATCTCTTTAGTATCAGTTTTCTCGCAAACAGGTGAACATCTTTTATGACCGTGAAGGAATCTAATTGTTGAGATGGAGAGAAGGATAAACCTTTTTCTAACAATTCTACCTGTTCATTAGATAAAATATGCGAGGATAGATTAATTACCTTAGGTTTATCATTTCTCCTGGTACCAGAGTTAGATTGATATCTTGCACTTCCTCTGCCCCTACTGCCATATCTTGTTTTAATATGTCTGGGAGTATAATATTCCCTTTCGTGAGTGGAAGTGGTATTACTAGATATAGAAGACACTGAAGACACAGATGAACTTCTTATCTCTGATTGTTTCTGATCTTCTACTGAAATTCTATTTTGCCAACGAAAGACTTTTTTCTGATCATAATCCATCACATCACGTTGATATTTTTTCATTTTGTTTTTACTAATCTGTTGTTCCCATTTCTCCATATCATGATTGAGATCCTGAAAGAATTTTTCCAGGGCCTCTTTTGACAATTTGGCTACCAACTCTTCTTGTAATTTGTTCAGCTCAATATCCAATTCTTCCAAAATAGAAGCATTTTTGATATTGATGATCTCCATAAAAGACATAGAGCATGCTGAGGAAACACTTTCCCATTTAGATATTAACTCAGTATCATCCAGACTAAAGGTTGGATAAAGTTGTATCCGCAAGCCACGTGGAATGATTTTTTGTTTAATATAATTATCAAGCTGCAGATTTATATTCCAGATTTAGAGAAAGAGGATATGGTCATAGGCAAATTCGTAGAGCTTATAATAGAGTACAAGAAATCCCTAGGGATCAATTGTTATACAAGAGAAATTCCAAACCTAGGGATAACAATCAAGTTCGTCTAATTACCCCGTTTAATGATCAATGGGATAACTTTACTGGTATAATCAATAAACACTGGCATGTGTTACAAATAGATCCTATTTTGAAAAAGACATTGCCATCTAGACCCTGTATTACAGCCAAAAGATCTAAAAATCTTTCTGATCTACTTGTAAGGAGTCATCTAACCTCCAACGAAAAACTACAAAAGGGTATTTTTGGTGAACTCCAAGGATTTTACCCTTGTCGAACTTGTAAAGCATGTTCTAATACACTTAAAATGAATACATTTCAAAATTCAGATCATTCTAAGACCTTTTCAATTAGAAAGTGCCTTACCTGTTCATCTAAGGGTGTGATATATTATGCAAGTTGTTCTTGCAAAAAGATTTACATAGGAATGACTACAAGAGAGCTTAGAATTAGAATTCGCGAGCATGTTCGAGATATCGAAAAATCTAAGGAGGCTAAGGATCTGGACCAATTGAAGACACTACCGAGGCATTTTCGTGCATTTCATCATTCTCGTGCTGATGATCTTCGTGTTTTTGCAATTGATCAGGTATCGTTGGGTACGAAGGGTGGAAATTTATTTCAAACTCTTTCACAGGTAGAAAGCAGATGGATCTATAGGCTTAACACAATGATACCAGTGGGTTTAAATGAGAATAATGGTTTTGGATCCTTCTTATAATATAAATAAAATCTCTCATATTGTGTATACATGGTTTTTATTAGTTGCTTCGGTTTTTAATGATTTTTGTTCTTATTATTTTTAGTTTCCATTTCCATTCGATTTACCTCATTCAGTCTGCTCTTGGTTGTGGATCCTGTTTATTACACAGAAAATGAAGCATATCTCACTCACAAAGAAGAAGATTTTGGGATATTTGTCCTCATTGATTGAGTGAATGAACATTGGGGATATTACTAATATTACTATATTTTATGAATTTTATTATTGTTCACCAATACTGTTAGTCACATATTCTGTACAATCTATTTGGTACTTATTCATCACCATCATTATTGTTAGGTAGCACTTTTTGTCCCCATCATTTTGGGGATTGATTATTGGGGATATTATTGATATTATTTTATGTATTTTATTCACCAAATCACTTGTCACATTTTCTGTATATTTTATTTGGCATTAGCATCCAATTTTTTGTTTTCATTCCACACACTTTATATTTTTCCAGTAATATCTTATAAATGTTGCTCACATCTTGATCATAGCTTTTTCTTTTGCTTTTTTGTCTGATTGGTACGCATGCCCAGGATTTTCCCTACTTGAGATCTCCTGACACGCTCACCAGGTGCGCTTGTGGTGTTCTGCTGCTTATGCAGCGGTATCCATTTGCTCCCTATGAGCGCTGAAGGAGGATCTCCGATTTACTGAGTCGGGATACATCAGCGCATGCGTCACTTACTTTCAGACTTTTGAATGGGGAGTCTTGTGGTCTGGCATTGCGCATGTGCTCAATCGGGATGACACCTGTTGCGCGATGTGTTTTATTGCCTACTGACCCTATATATATCAATTCCGGGGCTAGTGTGAGTTACGCCTCCTGAGGAAGCCAAGGCGCAACGCGCGTAGAGGCGGCAGGCAGTGGCAGCACATAGTCACTTCATGTAAGTGTTACGTTACTCTATTTTTTAATTGTTATCCGGTTTAACTTGCATTAATAGGTCCTTTCTTCTGCCTAGTAGAGAACACTTTGCTTTGGCCTTAGTTTGGTCACGTGTATGGGCTTATCTGCGCCAATATTCGCTGAGGTCATTGTTTGCATTTTCTTCTCAATTTGCGCCCAGTTTTATTCACATTAATATGTGGTTTATTCTGCTGAGCAACCAACTGTTTTTTATGCTGCTCTTGGTGAATATGCCGGCTCACATTGTGGCAATTACTTGTATTTTTTTGTAACTTTTGCCACTTTTTGTGAGCGTATATGTTTGGTGCAGCTCTTTGTAACCCATTTAATCTACTTTCTGGGTGGTGGTCTCTGCTCAAGGCGTCAGGTACAATTAACATTCTAGTGAATTTATTAAAATAAATTCCTTGGCAAAAGATATACTCTTTATTATCTCTACTATATAAAATATGGCAGATTCATGAATAAGGCACTCTAGATTATATTTATACTATATGGATGTGATTTATCATTGAGTACTTTGAGGGATTAATGCCCTTTCCACTTGGATTTTTTCTAGATATTATCTACCATTTATGTCTACCATTGCCTGCTTTAGCATTGTTGCTCTGCTGTTGTTTTTAATTATTATGCAATAAAATTTATATCTTTTTATGCTAAAACTCTTTTGGTCCCTAATTTTCACTTAATGGTTGAGACATGGATCTTTGTTGATATATGTGTTCCGAGGTGCAGCGCGGGGTTCAGCTCAGGGACATCTGAGTGGTCTCCTAACCAGGTGTTATGGTGGTCCCTCACATGCCCTCTCAGCGCCTCCCTACTCACTATGGTGACTGCAGCTTCTCAGCATTTTGCTTCCATTTAACCTTGGGGGATTGGCCAGTCTCTACAGGGATTTAACCCTGCCGTGTCCTTCACAGATTAGGTTCCCCAGCCTATCCCGTGTCGGCAGGTCCTATAATAGGCAGCTCCACCATCCGCTCTCTGTTGGATGTTGGTTCCTAGGCAGTTCACTTTGCCTGTTGCACCTCACACTTGTGTCTCTGACCCACCAATCAGCTGAGGTAGTCTTGGGGACTACCCTGGAGTAGTTCCTGGTGTCTACCGGCTGTCCAGCCTATCCTCTCCACCAGTAGCTCTAGTGAAGACCTGGTGGACACCCAATTACACCTCTCTAGAGTAAGCCTGGCCGATGGTGCAGTGGGTCCACATCCACCAGTGTTACACCAAGTAACTGTACACACCTCACAACTTTTGAAGAACAGAAAGAGGCACAGAGCATGTGGCGCGCATAGCAGCAAATTTTGGCCTCACCCTAATCCACGGCCATTTACCACTGCTTTCTCCCCCAGCAGGAGGAGTTGTCAGAGGGACGCTGGTAGTGAGGGAAATTCAGCAGACGCCTGAGACTGCAGGGCGTAGACCCAAATCCGGGACTGACCGCTGTATCCGGGACAGTTGGGACTGGAGATGAGCAGGTGGATTCATGGGTCTCTGGTCCAGCGTGCGTGGGACCTGGGGATTATTTTTTGTGCCGTCATTCACAGTCGTAGCCTCCAGAACGTTCTCCTCTTTATGTAGCGTCACTATACGATACCCGGCTTATTTGTGCCTGTAAGGCCGTGTTCACACATTGCAGAAATACGGTGTTTTTTGTTTTCTGCAGGATCCTCACCATCTACAATAACGATCTCCCCCTTATTTGATGCGTTCTTGGTGCAGATGTGAAGCCGCGGTTTTAATGCGCTTTTTAGAGGACAGAAAAGCTTTGATTCTGCACTTAATAAAGTTTCTGCAGTTTTTTACCTGCGATTTTATTAGAGAGAAAAAAGCCCCAAATCGGCACAGATCAGCCGCGTGCCTTGGGCGCACAGCGGGCGCCTTTTATGGTAAAGTAGTTTTTATTAAGGATTTATTTACATAAATGGGGTAAAGAAAAAGGGGAGAGACCGATTATAAATACCCAGAAATACAGACAAGAACCAAACAACAGCAAAAAAGAGAAATGTAAAGTCATGAAAGAGGCAGAATAAAGGGGAGAAAGGGTTAAGGAGGAGTATGGGGAAGGAAAAATAGGGTTTGTTAACCCCTTGGAGACCTTGCCCTTTTTCGTTTTTGCGTTTCTGTTTTTCGCCCCCCTTCTTCCCACAGCCATAACTTTGTTTCCGTCAGTATGGCCATGTTAGGGCTTGTTTTTTGCGGGACAAGTTGTGCTTTGGAATAATAATAATCTTTATATAGCACCAACATATTCAGCAGAACTTTACAGTTTAAGGGTACATGCACACTCTGCGGAATCTGCTGCGGATTGATCAAAATACCTGCGGTTTTACCTGCGGATTGCTCTGCGGTTTTGCCCTGCGGTTTTACCATCTCCACAATGGAGGAGATAGGAAACCGCTGCGGAATCCACAGAAAGAATTAACATGTCAATTCTTTCTGCGGTTTAGAAACCACAGATAATCTGCGCGGAAAATTCCGCAGCATCTGCACTGCGGTTTCCATTTCCCATAGGGAATAATGTTACTGTACACCGCAGCAGAATCCGCAGCGTGTGCACACAGCCTAACAGCTTCAAAACACAAGTCATAAGTAGCAACGTTAACAATACAATAATTAAAGCAGAATCAGCCGCCCCTGCTGGTGAGAGCTTACAATCTGCAATGAGGTGGGGAGATACAGAGGACAGGGGTGTATTTACAATGAACGACATTGGTTTCACCATATCGTGTACTCAAAGATGGGAAAAAAAATTCCAAGGGTGGTGAAATTGCAAACAAAGTGTAACTCCACAACGTTTTTTGGATTTTCTTTTTACCATATTCCCCAAATGCTAAGACTGCCCTGCCATTATGATTCTCCAGGTCATTACAGGTTCATAGACACCAAACAGGTCTCAGTTGTTTTGTATTTAAGTGGTGAAAAAAAATCCAAAATTTGTTGGGGAAAAAATATTGTGCCATTTTCTGAGGCCTGTAGCATCTCCATTTTTCATGATCTTGGGTTGGGTGAGGGCTTATTGTTTGCGCGCTGAGCTGATGTTGTTATTGATCCCATGTTGGTGCAGGTACGATCTTTTGAACATCCGTTATTGCATTTTAATTCAATGTCGCGGTGACCAAAAAACCTTAATTCTGGCATTTTTACTTTTTTTCTCACTACACCATCTAGTGATCGGGTTGTTCCTTTTTTTATTGATAGATCGGGCGATTCTGAAGGCGGCGATACCTAATTTGTGTATGTTTGGTTTTTCTATTGTTTTATTTTGAGTGGGGTGAAAGGGGGGGGGATTTGAACTTTTATATTTTTTATATATTGGGGACTAGAAGCTGCCATAACTCGATCAGCTCTGCTACATACAGGCGATGATCAGATCACCTGTATGTAGCAGAATACCTCACTTGTACTGACGTGTGCTGGGAAAGATGCGGGATCACCACCGGAGCCGACATCAAAGGGAGAGAAGCTACCTGCGCCGTACTAGTACAGTTGTGAAGGGGTTAAGGAAAATGGGGAAAAGGGAAAAATGAAAGGGATAGAAAGAAAATGAAAAAGATTGGTCTGCACAGGATAGGCCGGGAAAGGGGTTACAGGACTCATGTAATACCTTATATATAAAACATTTAAGAGGCAGGAGGGGAAGAGAAGGAATGGGAAAGGCAAGGAAAGAAAAGGGGAGAAAGGAAGAACAGCTGTAACCAGGCGGAGAGACGAGAATCTAGAGGAATCCTGACTGTTACACCATGGAAGATACTGATTGTTGGAGTCTGATAGCGCCGCAGTTCTCATGAAATCTGCGCTCTCTGTGGTCTGAAGACCCTGCGGACCTCTGGGGCTTTGATGCATTTTCCCTTTATAGGCTTCTTCTGAAAAAAAACATATTAAGAAAAAAAATGTATGAAGAGAAAATCGCCATCACATTTAGGCTGTGTGCACACGCTGCGGATTTTGCTGCGATTCCGCAGCGGTTTTGGCCGCTGCGGACCCGCAGCAGTTTTTGCTGCGGTGTACAGTACCATGATTCCCTATGGGAATCAAAAACCGCAATGCAGATGGTGCGGAATTTTCCGCGCGGATTATCTGCGGTTTTCAATCCGCAGAAAGAATTGACATGTCAATTCTTTCTGCGGATTCCCCTGCGGTTTGCCATCTCCTCCATTGAGGAGATGAAAAACCGCAGGGCAAAACCGCAGAGCAATCCGCAGGTAAAACCGCAGGTATTTTGACCTGCGGTTTCAACTGCGGATTTTACAAAATCCACGCGGATGAATCCGCACCTAATCCGCAGCGTGTGCACACAACCTTATAAGCGCAGAATCAAAGCTTTTCTGTACTATTAAACAAGTGTTAAACGCGGCTTCATATCTGCCAAAAAACATCAAATATGGGGAAAATGCAAAAAAGAAGAAACGCAGCAAACGCGCAATAATCAGGGAGGATTGTCACTACGTCATCTGGGTCAGACATTTACAGAAGAAAGAACGCAGCATTTACGCTACGTGTGAACACGTCCTCCGCATTACGCCATTTTGTTTCTCCCGTAATTTACCGATTCCTGTAAATAATCTGATCGCTGTGTTCTGCAGGTCATTACAGTTATATTGACACAACTATGTCCGGGTTATTTACTGATTTGTGATGCTTATTATTTAAAAAAACACATTAAAAATGACTTTTTTCATTATCAAGTGTTTTTCATTATTATTAGTAATTTTATAGGATGAAAAAATCTCTTATTCTCCTCTAGAATTCAGAAACATCCATTGTACACAGCAGTGTATTTCTATCAGAATAATCTGCCTGTAGTCAGAGCCTGGAATATAGATCAAGTGCACACAATCCTGCAGTCACTTCACCGGAGCTTGTGGCTCAGCAGCTTACAGTGCCTGTCAGTAATGTTGAGGCTGTGGGTTCAGGATCTGGGAGTGTAACATAGAAAAATACATTTTTGTAATTGCTTATTATTTTAAATACTTTTATAGGAACAAAAATATATATTTTTCTTCCCCTCAGTATACAGGCACCATAAAAAGCATTCTTATACACAATGTATTGCTATGGATATGTTTACTCTGCTTCTGAGTTCATTGCCGGCAATATAGAGGTCAATATGACCAAATTCTCCCATCTCCAGCGTTGTGAGCTGTGGCTCACTGGTAAAGCAGCAGTAGCCTGTGGAGACTGAGATGGAAACTCATAGTCCTGGGGAGACCAATCACTGAAGAGAGAGGAAGTGAATATATAATCTAATTTATGCACTTAGCAGAGAAGCGGCCAATCCCTCCAAGCAGGAGGAGCTACAGGAGCAATGAAAATGTCGGAGAGAGGAATATAGAGGTTGGGAGAACAGCTGAGAGGGGACATGACAGTCCAGCTGAATCTGGGATGGTTGGGAGCTATGCAATTGAGATGCTGTTGTGTCTTAAAAAGGCGGTCCATGCTCAGAAATTCTAAGATGAGTAGCCAAAATTCCTCCAGAAACTCACTGCCAGTTATTGCAAGCGCTTGATTGCAGTTGTTGGTGCTAAGAGTGGCCCAACCAGTTATAAGGTTTAGGGGCAATCACTTTTTCACACAGGGCCTTGAAGGTTTGGATTTCTTTTTCCCTATATAATAAAGATCTTCATTAAAAAACTGCATTTTGTGTTATCTTTGGCTAATATTTACATTTGTTTGGTGATCTGATACATGTAAGTGTGACAAACATGCCAAAGAATAGGAAATGTGTATGCATATGTCTATGTATACATATATACAGTGTGTGTATATATATGGTGATGGTGAGGAGGCAGGGAGGAGTTTGTGTGGAAAATGGAGAAGGCGTGCTAAGTGCTGGCTCACAGGCCACTGCAACGCATAACGGAGCTTGTAGTATTAGAGCGCAGTACGCCGGGGGACAAGAAGTGATTGATAAACATCAGAGCTGCATCTGGCAGACACCAAGTGATGCTATCTGCCTCATAAAGGTATATATTCCTATAATAAGAGTATGGATCCATTACTGGCACATAATAGTAAGATTAATGAATACAAAATTAAACGAATTAAGGTAGTGGATAATTTTAATATTTGGTACAGAAACCTTTGTTTGTAATTACAGAGGTCAGACATTTCCTGTAGTTCTTGACCAAGTTTGCACACACTGCAGCAGGGATTTTGGCCCATACTTTCATACAGATTTTCTCCTAATCCTTCAGGTTTCAGGGCTGTCGCTGGGCAACATTGATTTTAAGCTCCCTCCAAAGATTTTCTGTTGGGTTCAGGATTTGAGACTGGCTAGGCCACTCCAGGACCTTGAAATGCTTCTTAGTTCCTCTTGTGTGTTTTGGGTCATTGCCATGCTGGAAGACCCAGCCACGACCCATTTTCAATGTTCCAACTGAGGGAAGGAGGTGTTTGGCTAAAATCTCTCGATCCTTGACCCATCCATCCTCCCTTAAATACGGTGAAGTCATCTTGTCTGTTTTGCAGAAAGACACCCCTAAAGTATGATGTTTCCCCCCACCATGCTTCATGGTTGGAACGGTGTTCTTGGATTTGCACTCATCCTTCTTCTTCCTCCAAACATGGCGGGTGGTGATGATAGCAAAAATTTCTATTTTGGTCTTATCTGACCAAGTGACATTCTCCCTTGCCTCCTCTGGATCATCCAGATGGCCATTGGCAAACTTCTAATGGGCCTTGACATATGCTGGTGTGAGTAGCAGGACCTTGCGTGCCCGGAAAGATTTTAATCCATGATGGCATAGTGTGCCTGTAGCTCTATTACTGGCACCCCTGCATGGTGGGATGCCAGCTTACTCACTGCCTCAGACCCTCGGCACAATCCTCAGCGTTCTCCTGCTTCCTGGCTGTGTGAGCGCCGCAGCTCCAAGCGATGCACCTAGTACACACATGCGCGCACTCCCCCATTCTTAAAGGGGCAGAGCAAGTATATACTAAATACTCTTAGCTTGTTGCTCAGAGATGTTTAGTATAATTACTACACCTGGAAGATGGCTTCCAGCTAATTGCTGGGAGTCATCCTATATAAAAGACTCCCTCTCCCTTAGGGATTCACCATGCAACATGTAGAATCATTAGTCAGTAAGGTGTACTACTAGTGAGTTATGAGGTTCCCTGGTCCTGGTTTGGCTAGTGTCCTAAACCTGTATTCCTTGCCTCAGTGTGGCCAGTCCTGAATCCGTCATCCCCTGGTCCCAGAGCAGCCAGTGTCTGAAACTCATTCTGGTGTAGCAAGTCCTGTATCCATAGTCCCCTGGATCCAGAAAGGCCAGGGCCTGAATCTCATTCCCGGAGTGACCAGTGCTTGAAGCTTGTCCATGAGTGGCCAGTGGCTGAACATTGTCATCTGGTCTGTGTTCGGCCAAACCCTGTTCCAGTATCATCGACCAGAGTGTCTTAACCTTGCCCTAATCAGTGTCAGTAACCATTCTGTAGAGGTACCAGAACTTACTAGTCTGAAAAGAGACCTATCCCTATTCAGTGTCAGCGAACCTGACCCCTGGGGTCTGCAGCTGCAATACTGGGTTCTGCCCAGGAGTGGTACCTGGCTGCTACCTGCAGGTCAGTCTGTATCCACCAGTGAACACTAGGTAGCTGATTAGCTATGCACACTTCCTGAGCAGGCCCGGTCCTGTGATCCCAGCTTTCTTCAGGTCATTGACCCAGTCTTACCATGTAGTTCTGGGCTTTCTGACCTTTCTCAGAATCTTCCTTACCCCACGAGACGAGATCCTGCATGTAGCCCCAGAGCGAAGAAGACTGACAGTCAACTTGTGTTTCTTCCATTTTCTAATAATTTTGTCAACAATTGTTGCCTTTTCACCAAGCTGCTTGCCTATTGTGCTGCAGCCCACCCCAGCCTTGTGCAGGTCTGCAATTTTGTCCCTGGTGTCCTTAGACAGCTCTTTGGTCTTGGCCATGGTGGACAGATTGGCGTGTGACTGATTATCTGGAAAGGTGTCTTTTATGCAGATAAGTTCAAACTGGTCGCAATTAATACAGGTGAGAGCAGAGTAGAAGGGCTTTTTAAAGAAAAACTAACAGGGCTGTGAGAGTCTGAATTCTTGGTGGTTGGTCGTTGATCATATACTTATTTCATGCAATAAAATGCAATTTCATTATTTTAAAATCATACAATGTGATTTTCTGCTTTTTTTATTTTTGGATTTTCTGTCACCGTTGAATTGTACCTGTGATAAATATTACAGACTTCTCCATTCTTTGTAGGAGGGAAAACTTGTAAAATCGGCAGCGTATCAAATACTTATTTTCCGCACTGTGTCAGGATCTTGGCTGTACATGTCCTTAAAGATTCATTTCTTACATTCGCATCAAGACATTTTTCAACCAAACTGTGAAGTCGTGAGCGATGAGCACGGTGAGAGATTCCACCAAGTTGTTGCACCTATGGAAACAAGAGATCAAGGACAATGGAATCCATCAATGCTTGTAGATAACGTTGGACCATTGTAAGAGATGACCCGGTGCAGGAGTACAAGAGACAAGCAAAAAGCTGTCACTGAATGAGGGCCACAGCTTATAATGCAATTTCTGTGACTGTGTAATCTGTAATAGTGTTTAGATATGTCTTAGATATTGGAATTGCTGCTAAGCTTCCTCTAAGTATCAGACAATTGGCCTAACAAAATATCACGCATCTTTATATTTGCAGAAATAATGTTTCCGAGTCCTGAAACTTTTATGTATCAATAACATGTAGCGGTAAAAGGAAAACTTGTAGATATCGTAGAAACAAGGGACAAGTAAAATTGTCATTGTCAGATCTGAATTCAGAAGGGGAGAATCAGGAGGACACGGCTCGTTTCATAACTCAACCGGACAGCTTTTATTGTAACCAATGAATTGTTATTAAATGTTAAACAGCTACAAGTCCTACAGTCAGCGCAGAGACCATAGAGTCGGTGATAGGGGCGTCACATATGACTTGTCTCCTAGAGAAAAGGAAAAACCAAGGAAAACTGAAGCACAAAAAATAGGGATCATACGAACTAAGGGGGGGTAAGAGGGAAAGGTAGACATTGTTCCATGAAACTTTAAGCTGATTTTCATCATGCCGTAATTATTTAGTTTCTAATGCAGCGTAATACAATAAATAAGAGGGGTGGTGTTGTGTTTAACCCCTTTCTGACATCAGACGTACTATTCCGTCCATGTGCCCTGGGCCAATTTGACCATTGACGGAATAGTGTGTATCGGCGCTCGGCCGCGCACACAGGTGGTGTGCGGCCGATCGCGGCCAGGTGTCAGCTGATTCTCACAGCTGACACCCAGCACTAAGTGCCAGGAGCAGTCACAGACCGCTCCCGCCATTTTAACCCCCGAAATACTGCAATCGAACATGATCACAGCATTCCAGGAGCAGGCAGAGGGCTGACAGTCCCTCTGCCTTTGGATCGGAGACCCTACAACGTGATGCGAGGTCGCGATCACTGCCATGGTAACCTGATGTTGTCACGACCAGAGCTAAGAAACTTCTTGGTCATGCGCAGTGCAAGTCAGGCAGTCTCTCAGTGTCTGGGAACTGAGTGCAGCGCTGACAGCTTCTATAGCAGGGGTGGGGAACCTCAGGCCCCAGGGCCATTTACGGCCCTCGATGACCTTTTATCAGGCCCCCGAGCAGATTCTCAGGGACCGCATTCTTGGGCAGGGAGCTGTATTTTGATTGCTAGAAGCTCATTAATTTCTTCTTGCTCTGTTAGCGCACACACACGCAGTGTTCACTACTGAACATTGAAGGGCATACAATGAAAGATTAAGTCATGAAACCAGTGCCAGAGTCAGGATGTACTTTGTGGGCGGAGCTTGTACGGCCCCCGAAGGATGGTATAAATATCCAAATGGCCCTTGGAAGAAAAAAGATTCCCCACCCCTGTTCTATAGCATGGGGATGCTGCTTCATCTGCCTGCCATAGAAGCGATCAGCCTGCAAAAAATGACTGTCCCATAGTGGGACAAAGTGTAAAAGATAGAATTAAATAAAAAACATGTAACTAATTGTAAATAATAATGTCAATATTTATTCTAACATTAAATAAATATTTGAATTAAAAAAAACTAAACAGTAAAAGTACACATATTTGGTATTGCCACGTCCATAACGACCCAACATATAAAACTGTTCCACTAGGTAACCCCTTTAGTGAACACCATAAAAGCAAAGACAAGAAACAACGCTTTGTCATCATACCGCCAAACAAAAAGTGGAAAAACACGTGATCAATAAATAAACATGGTACCGCTGAAAACGTCATCTTGTCCCGCAAAAAAAAGCCCCCATACAGTGTCATCAGCGGAAAAATAAAAAAGTTATAGCTCTCAGAAAAAAGCGATGAAAAAATAATTATTTTTTTATATAAAATAGTTTTTATTGTATAAACATGAAAAATGATATAAATGAGGTATTGCTGTAATCGTACTGACCCGAAGAATAAAACTGCTTTATCAATTTTACCACACCTGGAACGATATAAATGCCCCCCCAAAAGAAATTAATGAATTGATGGTTTTTGTTCATTCTGCATCCAAAAATCAGAATAAAAAGCGATCAAAAAATGTCAAAAAATTATAGCTCTCAAAATGTGGTGATGCAAAAACTATTTTTACAATGAAAAGCATCTTTTAATGTGTGACAGCTGCCAAACGTAAAAACCCGCTATAACACCTCTTTCACATGTCCTGATATTTCTGGTACTGGTACTGTGCCAGCGATCGGCACAAGCAGGGGAGAATGATGAGAGTCATGTTCAGCACCTGGCGCTGGGGAACAGCGCTTACTGTAACGCTTCTTCCCCGGTGCCGATGCATGTCACATGAATGACATCCATGTGTTTTATGTGTGCACGTATGCTGGCTGTTTTGTGGCCCACGCTGACATTAAAAATCGACGTCAGCGTGTTTTGCTCATGGACACACGGTCCGTGGAAACACACTGACATGTGCACAGACCCATTCACTTGAATAGGCAAATAGCGCTCCGTTTCTCCCGAGTCTCTCCGCATGGCTGCCCAATGGTATAAAATTCTGTGACACACCTATGATGTCTATATGATCACTGCAAACACTAGATGAATTCATTGAGAGGTGTAATTAATAAGATGGGGTCACTTATAGGGGGTTCTGCTGTTCTGGCACTTCATGGGCTCTCCCAGTGTGTCATGGCACCTGCAAACCATAACAGTAAAATCTAGCGCTCCTTCCCTTCTGAGCTCTGCCATGCACCTAAACAGTAGTTTACCCCCACATATGGGGTATCAGCATTCTCAGGACAATTTGCACAATAACTCTTGGGGTCCAATTTCTTCTGTAACCCTTGAGAAAATAAAAAATTGGCTTAGAAAAGATCATTTTTGTGGAAAAAAATATTTTTTTACTTTTATGGCTCTACATTATAAACTTCTGTGAAGCACTTGAGGTTCAAAGTGCTCACCACACATCTAGATAAGTTCCCTGGGGGGGTCTAGTTTCCAAAATGGGGTCACTTGTGGGGGGTTTCCACTGTTTAGGCACATCAGGGGCTCTCCAAACGCGACATGACACCGGCAGACCATTCCATCAAAGTCAGCATTCAAAAACGTCACTACTTCCCTTCTGAGCCCCACTGTGCACCCATACAGTAATTTTCTGCCACATATGGTGCATCAATGTACTCAGGACAAATTGGACAACTTTTGGGGTCCAATTTCTACTGTTACCCTTGGGAAAATAAAATATTGGGGACTAAAAATCATGTTTGTGGGAAAAATGATTTTCATATTTTCACGCCCAGACGCTATAAACTTTAGTGAAACACCTGGGGGTTCAAAGTTCATATCACACATCTAGATAAGTTCCTTGGGGGGTGTATTTTCCAAAAAGGGGTCACTTGTGGGGGTTTCCACTGTTTAGGCACATCAGGGGCTATCCAAACGCAACATGGCGTCCAATCTCAATTCCAGCCAATTTTGTGTTGAAAAAGTCAAATGGCGCTCCTTCCCTTCCAAGCTCAACCATGCGCCCAAACAGTGGTTTACGCCCACATATCAGGTATCAGCGTACTCAGAATAAATTGCACAATAACTTTTGCAGTCCAAATTTTCCTGTTACCCTTGGGGAAAAAAAATAATTGGATCTGAAGTAATGTTTTTATGAAAAAAAGTTAAATGTTAATTTTTTTTAAAACATTCCAAAAATTCCTGTGAAGCACCAGAAGGGTTAATAAACTTCTGACATGTGGTTTTGAGCACCTTGAGGGGTGCAGTTTTCAAAATGGTACCAATTTTGGGTATTTTCTATCATATAGACCCCTCAAAGTGACTTCAAATGTGATGTGGTCCCTTAAAAAAAATGGTGTTGTAGAAATGAGAAATCGCTGGTCAACTTCTAACCCTTATAACTTCCTAACAAAAAAAATTTGGTTCCAAATTTGTGTTGATGTAAAGTAAACATGTGGGAAATGTTATTAAGTCTTTTGTGTGACATATCTGTGTGATTAATGGGCATGAAAATTCAAAATTGGAAAACGCTAAAATTTTCCACCAAATTTCCATTTTTTTCACAAATAAACGCAAGTCATGTCAAAGAAATTTTACCACTAACATGAAGTAAAATATATAATGAGAAAACAATGTCAGAATCACCGGGATCCATGGAAGCGTTCCAGAGTTATTACCCCATAAAGGGACAGTGGTCAGAATTGTAAAAATTGGCCCAGGCATTAACGTGCAAACCACCCTTGGGGGTAAAGGGGTTAATGGCTAACTGAAAAGATGGTAACACATTGCAAGCTTTCCAGACTACTCAGGTCTCTTCAGGCATAGAATAATACAAAATCTGAAGAATCACATAGCACAGACATAATGCAATAGGTAAGACAAATGACATGAAGTAGAACTATCATTATGGGAGAGGGATAAAAGTGGTGGCCATAAATATTGGAACAGTTCATATATTAGGAGTGTGAAAGTTTTATTGTCACCTGATAGGGGTCTGGTTCTGTGTTGTGATACCCAACAAGGTCTGAGGAGAAAATTCCTTAATTGATATAAAAAGACATGAATCCCTGCGACACATTCATTCCTGCTTTGAGAGTGTCAAAGGCTGTCATGAGTTTATACTCCCAGATCCTTCTGTTTCTCTGAGATTTGAAGTTACCTTTTTAACACAAGTAATTTCATGTCCATGGTGCTGTGATCAGGGCTACAAAAATATTTTGCCACAGGTAGATCTATTCTTTTTTCTCTTATTGTGTAGTTGTGAGAATTCATCCTTGTTCTAAGTTTTTGCCCTGTCTCTCCCACATACAGACCCCCAGTTGGTACAAATAATTAAGTACACCACACTTTCATACCTTACACCACTCTTAATTATTTGTGGAGCTACATTTGACATTTGCCTGAATTTTTATATCTACACATGGTTTACACAAATGATATTTTCTTGTCTTAACTCTATACTATTTACCATTAGAAGCTGTGTATTTTTGTAATTATCTGTATGTATACATGATTGATTACCACTTCTGTCTCTGCAAAAACAATCCCCTTTAATCCCTTTCCGACATTGGGCATAAATGTACGCCAAACGTCGGACTCCCTTCCATTGATGTGGGCTCCGTCGCTGAGCCCACATCTTTTTCGGCACATGTCAGCTGTCAACTACTCCACCTGTGGCACGAACACAGAGACGGGGTAACAACAAGTGTAGGAAGATGACAGTCCATTGAGTCCATACAAGGTGCAAGGCCAGTTGATCTGAGGAACACAACCTGGCTTCTCCAAACATATCCATGGTTCAGCGATGGTCAATGGAGCAGATCTGTATTCTTCCAACCAAGGCTGAAAACCCCTAGGTTGTTTCCTATAGAATGATAGATCCGTGACCTTCGTGATGGAGCTATGATGTAAATGGCTGCCGTCCTGTCTCTGGTCCTTTTGGGATGTATGGATGTCTTGGCAGAATCTCTCTGGCTGTTTCTCTCTGTCTCTTTATACAGAGGCCTGTAACCTATTTGCACACTTAACAAGTGTCCCTCATTCAGTATTTACATAAAGGGTAAGAATGGAGATGAGAACAAGTAGGATTACTTAATTACTTAAACTATTTGCATCAGTTTTCCCTCTCTGCTATAGAAGTCAACAAACTGGCTCCATAACACAAGGCATAATTAGCATATCAGCAAACATCACTAGTGATCAAGGATAAGCGCACAATAAAAGTCAATATTACCGACTTACACAAACAAAAGTCTGTTTTCTTGACCAACCAGAAATCAACACTTAAATTTAAAGCCAACATACAGATAACATTCTATTATTCTTCGTTTGCTGAAAAATAGTCGTCTGGTTAATTAAGGAACAATGCTGCATGTCTTCACAATGCCAAAAGTAAAAAAAAATGTTTTTAAAAAATATTAAAACATTTAAAAAAAAATATAAAAGTTCAAATTCACCCTTTTTCCCCATTTAAAATAAAATAAAAAAAATACATATTTGGTATTGCTGCATTCAGAATCAACCGATCTATCAACATAAAAAAAGAATTAACCCGATCACTAAACGGCGTAATGAGAAAAAACGTAAAACAATGCCAGAATTAAGTTTTTTTGGTTGCCACACTATTGCATTAAAATACAATAACAGGCGATCAGAAGATCATATCTGCACCAAAATGGTATCATTAAAAACGTCAGCTCGGCACACAAAAAATAAGCCTTCACCCAACGCAAGATCATGAAAAATCAAGATGCGACTGGTATCGGAAAATGGCGCAATTCTTTCATACTTTACCTAATGAAGAGGAGTTATTTTTACTGATATTTGTTTTGGGTCGTTTATTTTCTGTTGGTATTTGGTTTATCCTATAAAACTCCCATATAATATTCTCACCTTGAATATATCCTATAAAACTCCCACATAATATTCTCACCTTGAATTTATCCTATAAAACTCCCATATAATATTCTCACCTTGAATTTATTCTATAAAACTCCCATATAATATTCCATCTTGAATTTATCCTATAAAACTCCCATATAATATTCTCACCTTGAATTTATCCTATAAAACTCCCATATAATATTCTCACCTTGAATTTATTCTATAAAACTCCCATATAATATTCTCACCTAGAATTTATCCTATAAAACTCCCATATAATATTCTCACCTTGAATTTATCCTATAAAACTCCCATATAATATTCTCACCTTCAATTTATCCTATAAAACTCCCATATAATATTCTCACCTTGAATTTAACCTATAAAACTCCCATATAATATTCTCACCTTGAATTTATCCTATAAAACTCCCATATAATATTCTCACCTTGAATTTATTCTATAAAACTCCCATATAATATTCTCACCTTGAATTTATCCTATAAAACTCCCATATAATATTCTCACCTTGAATTTATTCTATAAAACTCCCATATAATATTCTCACCTTGAATTTATCCTATCAAACTCTCATATAATATTCTCACCTAGAATTTATCCTATAAAACTCCCATATAATATTCTCACCTTGAATTTATTCTATAAAACTCCCATATAATATTCTCACCTTGAATTTATTCTATAAAACTCCCAAATAATATTCTCACCTTGAATTTATTCTATAAAACTCCCATATAATATTCTCACCTTGAATTTATCCTATAAAACTCCCATATAATATTCTCACCTTGAATTTATCCTATAAAACTCCCATATAATATTCTCACCTTGAATTTATTCTATAAAACTCCCATATAATATTCTCACCTTGAATTTATTCTATAAAACTCCCATATATTATTCCATCCTTGAACGCACGCCGCGTGCATCATGTTTTTGTACAATTTGTGAATAATATATATAGGTTCTCCTCGTCTGAGTTATTTTTGAAGGTCAACAAAATACGATTTTCCTGTAATTCATTTCTCACACTCTAGGTATAATAATGACTTTTCCCTGTGTGGGATTTTTGATGTTTAAAAAGGTTGTCGGTACTTGCTTTCTTGGGTCTCTTGAGGTTTTTACGTCATGTGAGCCCTGTGCCCAATCAGCGCTGATGTCACTGTCCCCACCTTAGGACAAATCAAGCATCATGAAGCCGTCAGAGAGCAGCCGCAGCCCTGGCTTCATGTTGATGTTCAATATGTCCGAAGGAAGGAGCAGTGAAGCTGCCGCTGATTGGGTGCAGGGCTCGTGTGATGTGAGAACCTCACATAAGCCCCGGGACAGTGAGTCAAACATAAGGAATGAATTCACTGAGAAAAAAAAATATATATACCGTGTTTTTTGGACTATAAGACACACCTAGGTTTAGAGGAAATTAGGAAAAAAAAATTGAAGCAAAAAATGTGGTTAATTCTGTACTTAATATCCCTTATCCTGGTATATATGGTCCCCTCATCCCTATTCTGATACACATGGCCTCCTCATCCCTACCCTGGTATACATAGATCCCTCATCCCTATCCTAGTATGCATGGGCCCATCCTTATCCTAGTATGCAGGGTCCCATCCTATTGTGGCATGATTGGCCCCATCCCGCTCCTGGTATGCAGTGCCCCATCTCATCGTAGTATGCTTGGCCCCCATCCTTATCCTGGTATGCAGGGCACCATCACTATTCGGGTATGACTGGCCCCCCATTCCAGTCCTGCTATGCATAGCCCAATCCTTATAATTGGCCCCCATCCTGGTATCCATGGCCCCATCACAAAACATTAAGAAAAAAGCATTACACTTACCTACCCGGCGCTCCCTTGCTGAATCCTGCCCTGATACCAGCAACTGCTTTATGCTTGTAAGCAGCACATGGCAGGGACATAATGCGTTGCTCACAAGCAGAGCACAGCTGCCGGAGTACTCGCCGTTAAAACTATTTCACCATTATGAACATAAAAAAGGCTTCTCCCCTATGTGACATCTCTGATGTTTATTAACAGTTGATTTCCAAGTAAAATATTTCCCACATTAAGAAAATGAAAAAGGCTTCTCTGTGTGACTGCTCTGATGTCTAACAAGATTCCCTTTCCGGTTAAAATATTTCCCACAATCTGAACAGGAAAAAGGCTTCTCCCCTGTGTGAGTTCTATGGTGAGTAACAAGCAGTGATTTACGTGCAAAACATTTCCCACATTCTGAACAGGAAAAAGGCTTCCCCCCTGTGTGACTGCTCTGATGTCTAACAAGATTCTCTTTCCGGATAAAATATTTCCCTCAATCTGAACAGGAAAAAGTCTTCTCTCCTGTGTGAGTTCTATGGTGAGTAACAAGCAGTGATTTATGTGCAAAACATTTCCCACATTCTGAACATGAAAAAGGCTTCTCCCCTGTGTGAGTTCTTTGGTGTTCATTAAGATTCCCTTTCTGGTTAAAACATTTCCCACATTTTGAACAGGAAAAAGGTTTCTCCCCTGTGTGACTGCTCTGATGGCGATCAAGATGCCATTTCTGGTTAAAACATTTCCCACATTCTGAACAGGAAAATGGCTTCTCCGCCGTGTGAGTTCTTTGGTGACTAACAAGATGCCATTTCTGGTTAAAACATTTCCCACATTCTGAACAGGAAAAAGGCTTCTCTCCTGTGTGAGTTCTTTGGTGTTCATTAAGATTCCTTTTCTGGTTAAAACATTTCCCACATTCTGAACAGGAAAATGGCTTCTCCCCCGTGTGAGTTCTCAGGTGACTAACAAGATGCCATTTCTTGTTAAAACATTTCCCACATTCTGAACAGGAAAAAGGCTTCTCTCCTGTGTGAGTTCTTTGGTGTTCATTAAGATTCCCTTTCTGGTTAAAACATTTCCCACATTTTGAACAGGAAAAAGGCTTCTCCCCTGTGTGAGTTCTTTGGTGTATATCAAGATTCCCTTTCTGGTTAAAACATTTCCCACATTCTGAACATGAAATAGTCTTCTCTCCTGTGTGAGTTCTTTGGTGTTCATTAAGATTCCCTTTCTGGTTAAAACATTTCCCACATTTTGAACAGGAAAAAGGTTTCTCCCCTGTGTGACTGCTCTGATGGCGATCAAGATGCCATTTCTGGTTAAAACATTTCCCACATTCTGAACAGGAAAAAGGCTTCTCTCCTGTGTGAGTTCTTTGGTGTTCATTAAGATTCCTTTTCTGGTTAAAACATTTCCCACATTCTGAACAGGAAAATGGCTTCTCCCCCGTGTGAGTTCTCTGGTGACTAACAAGATGCCATTTCTTGTTAAAACATTTCCCACATTCTGAACAGGAAAAAGGCTTCTCTCCTGTGTGAGTTCTATGGTGAATAAGAAAAAGTGATTTTTTTGTGAAAACATTTCCCACATTCTGAACATGAAAAAGGCTTCTCTCCTGTGTGCGTTCTATGGTGTGTAACAAAATCTGATTTATGTGTAAAACATTTCCCACATTCTGAACAGGAAAAAGGCTTCTTTCCTGTGTGAGCTCTCCGGTGTCTATCAAGAACCGATTTCTGATTAAAACATTTCCCACATTCTGAACAGGAAAAAGGCTTCTCCCCTGTGTGAGTTCTATGGTGAGCAACAAGCAGTGATTTACGTGCAAAACATTTCCCACATTCTGAACAGGAAAAAGGCTTCTCCCCTGTGTGCATTCTGTGGTGTGTAACAAAATTAGATTTCTCATTAAAACATTTCCCACATTCTGAACAGGAAAAAGGCTTCTTTCCTGTGTGAGCTCTCCGGTGTCTATCAAGAACCGATTTCTGATTAAAACATTTCCCACATTCTGAACAGGAAAAAGGCTTCTCCCCTGTGTGAGTTCTATGGTGAGTAACAAGCAGTGATTTACGTGCAAAATACATCCCACATTCTGAACATGAAAAAGGCTTCTCCCCTGTGTGAGTTCTATGGTGAGCAACAAGCAGTGATTTACGTGTAAAACATTTCCCACATTCTGAACATGAAAAAAGCTTCTTTGCCTTAGGAGCAGTTTGTTTTTCATTGCCTCTTTTGTGACTTTGATTTTTCTTAGTAGTCAGTAATGAATCAGAAGATGGGACCTGTTTCATAGGATCAGATGACAGATCTTTGCTGTGAATGGATGATGGTATATCTGGAGTAATGGCATTCACTTCAGTTGTATCTTGTAGGATCTCAAGATCATGAGATTTAAAACTTGAAGATGTCAGCTGTCCCTCTGATCTCCTGGTACAGTCATCTGCTAAGATAAAAAAACAATTATTTTTAATAAAATATCCTTGAGTTTAATATTTTTGAACATTTCTACTTAAACTGTACATAAAAATGGCAAGCTATGTAAAAACTTTAATTATTTACCAAGACAATGACAGTTCACAGTCTAATAGAAAACCTTGCTGGATGAGCCAGTAGTGTGCGGTGTTCAACTGTTTGTTCATTCTGCCTCCCAAATATCAAATATAAAGAAACCAATCAATGTTATGTAGGCGAAAATAATACCAATTCTCATCTCACAAAAAACAAGTCCCCACTCAGGTCCATCATCTGTCAATGGAAAAACAGAGGTTCCCGCACTATTAGTGGCTCAAAGGCTGTTGAAAAGCAACAAGGTTTCTATAAACCAATCCAGCAAAATCCGCACTCACTTCGGAGTCTTGCAGTGTGCGCAAACAACATTTAGGATCCCTGTATTTAGCAATATTATAGTGAGAAGAACCCACTTAATTTGTGGTGTGTGTCTCCTGGAGCACAATCTGGGCACTATGTGCTGGGTAAGAAAATGGCAAATGTGTAATTTTCACTCCAACATCCACTGTGTGTTAATTTCCAGAAAGTGGCCGTGGAGTCAAAATATTCAATCCTCCTACACACGTGGTCTAAATTGTTGGTACCCCTCGTTTAATGACAGAAAAACCCACAATGGTCACAGAAATAACTTGAATCTGACAAAAGTAATAATAAATAAAAAAATCTATGAAAATGAACAAATGAAAGTCAGACATTGCTTTTCAACCATGCTTCCACAGAATTAAAAAAAAAATAAAACTCATGAAATAGGCCTGGACAGAAATGATTGTACCCTTAACTTAACCGCTTCGTGACCACCAACGTTAGATAAACATCGGCGCTAGCAGGGCTTTGTGCAGCGCGGACGTTTGTCTACGGTCGGCAGTTTTGTGCTCATCGGGACCCCACATACCTTATAACTAGGGGATTTCGCCGCACAACACATCCTGTGACCCTCGACCTCATTGAGATCTGATTGGTTCAGGTCCTGATGACGTCAGCGTCACACCAGCCAATGAGTCAAATCACTGGGAAAGTTTGTTGCAGCAATGAACTTTCCCGGGTGATCTGCCCCATAAAAACGCTGTTTCTCCTCAGATCTCCTGTCAGTGAGAGATTAGAGGAGAAGCAGTGTTACAAGTGCTGCTGCCAACAGCTGTGTCAGTCAGCGATTGTGCTATAAAGTAAAAAACAGATAAGGCATGTTAGGGTTAGTGCTATAGTTAGGGTTAGTGTTGGGGCTAAAGTTAGGGGTAGGCTAAGAATTAGGCTTTTCTCAAATGC
Organism: Dendrobates tinctorius; assembly: GCF_039654945.1. Lineage (NCBI taxonomy): Eukaryota > Metazoa > Chordata > Amphibia > Anura > Dendrobatidae > Dendrobates > Dendrobates tinctorius. The sequence goes on from NW_027362046.1 coordinate 959,488, forward strand.
TTCCCAAATTATTTGGTCACGTCGTAGTTTTCAATTTCCGGTAAAAAAATAAAAACGAATAAAATGGCCGGTCAGTATTATAGTGCAGAGGAGGCTTATGCACTTTTATGTTCTGATAGCGAAGAAACTGCAGTGTCAGATGGTGATGTGGATTTCGAGGGCTTTAGTAGCAGTGACAGTGATAGCTCAGAAATGAGCAGTGATTCTGGTCCATCCTCACACACAAGGACCAGTACAACAAGAAGGACAAATAGCGCTTCTGGAGAAAAGTCTCCAACTCAGGGAACAATGCCCAGTACTAGCGCTGTCCCTAGTGCTCGTGAATTGGCGCACACCAATGTCCAAGGGGCTTTGCCTCTTGATGTAGCATTTCCCAGATGGGAGGCTTCGGATTCGGCTACTCCATTTATCTCTAATTTTAATGCCATTCCTGGTATAAATGTGGAGGTGGAAAATTTTGGACCAATTATTTTTTTAATTTGTTTATGACAGATAGCTTGCTACAGCATATTGTCCTACAAATTTATATGCATCCCAATTCATCAGCCAGAATCCACAATCCTATTATGCTAGGTCAAATTTATGGAACCAACTAATGTCCTAGAAATGAAAACATTTTTAGGACTTACAGTCGTTATGGGGCTTGTTAAAAAAATGACCATTCTGTCCTATTGGTCCAACCACCCTGTTCAAGCCACCCCTATATTTCCTGCCGTTCTTCCTAGGACCTGTTATCAAATGCTCATGAGATTTTGGCATTTTAATGACAATAGTCAATGCCTGCCCAGAAATGTCCCAGAACATGACAGACTATTCAAAATCAGACCCATCATCGAAGACTTGACAGAAAAGTTCTTAAAGCTCTACACCCCAACAGAAAACATTTCCATTGATGAGTCCATTGCAAAATTCAAAGGAAGACTGCACCTCGAGCAATTTATTCCTTCTAAGAGGGCAAGGTTCGGAATAAAGCTCTATAAAATGTGCGAGAGTTCAACCAGATACACATCAGCTTTTCACATTTATGAGGGGAAAGACAGCGAACTAAACCCACCAGGATGCCCTACTTATCTGGGGACATCTGGAAAAATGGTTTGGGAGCTGATAACTCCATTTTTACAATAAGGCAACAATCTGTATGTTGACAACTACTACACCAGCATACCTCTATTTAAAAGTCTGATTGTACATAACATAGGGGCTTGTGGGACCATTCACAAAAACCGTCAGGGGTTTCCACAATCATTGGTCAGCAAAAAGCTCCGAAAGGGGCAGTCATGGGCTTTAGACAATGAAGAGCTGCTTGTCCTTAAGTATAAGGATAAAAAAGATATTTTTATCCTGAGCTCGATCCACACAGATGCCACAAGGGCCACTGCAGACCAACAGGGATCCACTACTCCAAAACCTGTGTCTGTCACTGACTACAACAAATATATGGGGTGTGGACCTTGCAGATCAGGTTCTACAGCCATACCAGGTATCAAGAAAATCATATCTGGTATAAAAAGTTAGTCATGTATTTGTTTCAGGTGGCCACATATAATTCTTTTGTGTTATACAAAAAAGCCGGAAATGCAGATACTTTCCTTGATTATCAGGAAAAGGTCACTGAAAATCTTGTTTTTCAAAATGTTGTCCCCGCCAATCCTTTAGAATGTGAAGATGTCAGAAGACTCACTGAGCGACATTTTATTGCACTCATCCCAGTAACTGAAACAAGAAAGAACCCCCAGAGAAGATGTCGTGTATGTTCCTAGAGAGGAATGAGGCATGATCCCCGCTATTATTACCCACAATGCCCATCACTGCCAGCCTTATGCCTCCATGACGGCTTTACAATCTTCCACACAGAACCACGTTTTTGAACTGTTTTGACATTCAAGCATTTGGTTTATTTAGTGACAGACACATTTGAGTAGAGCTGAAATAACAATTTCCGGGGGTAGGTGGGGGGAGGTCTCCAGAGACACAAGCTCGGCACAATATATTGGGCACTACAATGATATTTTTGCAATTTTTGCTCTGAAACTTCTACGAGTTTCTGGAAATCATCCATGTAGTGAAAATGGTCACTATATCCATAGATGAATTCCCAGAGGGGTGTCATTTCCAAAATGGGGTCACTTCAGGAGGGAATTCATCTATGGGTGTAGTGACCATTTACCTATCTACCTATTTTCCAATGTAAAATCTGGGGTTAAAACAACATTTTAATTGTAAAAATGTCATTATTTCTTCTTCACTGCCCAATGGTATAATTTTCTATGGAGCAGCGGTGGTGTCAGTATGCTCACTGCACCACTAGAAGAATTCATTCAGGGAAGTATTTGGTAAAATGCAGTCACTTTTGGGGCTTATGCTGTTCTGGCACCTCAGGGGCTCCGACAATGTGACATGTCACCCACAAACAATTCCGGCAAAATCTGCTCTCCAATATGGCGCTCCTTCCCTTCCAAGCTCTGCCATGCGCCCAAGCAGTAGTATTCTCCCACATATGGGGTATCGGCGTGCTCAGGAGAAATTGCACAACAAATTGTATGGAGCAATTTCTCCTGTTACCCTTATGAAAATGCAAAATATGGGGCTAAAAAGATTTGTGAAAAATCTTATTTTCTTTTTTATTTGCATGGCGCCATGTTATAAACGTCTGTGAAGCACCTGTGGGTTCAAGGTGCTCCATACACATCTGGATAAGTTCCCTAAGGGGTCTAGTTTAAAAAACGGGGTCCCTTTTTGGGAGTTTCTACTATTTAGGCACATCAGGGGCTCGACAAACACGACATGGCAACCACTAATTATTACAGCATATTTTACATTCAAAAAGTCAAATGGCGCTTCTTCCCTTCCGAGCCCTGCCGTGTGCCCAAACAGTAGATTTCCCCCACATATGGGGTATCGGCGTGCTCAGGAGAAATTGCAAAACAAAATGTATCGTCCATTTTCTCCTGTTACCCTTGTGAAAGTAAAAAATAATTAGGTCTAAATGAAAATTTTTGTGAAAGAAAAGTAAATGTATATTTTTTCCTTCCACATTCCATTCATTCCTGTGAAGCACCTGAAGGGTTAATAAACTTATTGAATGTGGTTTTGAGCCCCTTGAGGGGTGCACTCTTTAGAATGGTGTCACTTTTGGGCATTTTATGTCATATTGACCCCCAAACTCACTTCAAATGTGAGGTGGTCCCTAAAAAAATGGTTTTGTAAATCTTGTTGTAAAAATCAGAAATTGCTGGTCAACTTTTAACCCTTATAACTTCCTAACAAAAAAAAATTCATATAGTTGATATAGAGGCTACTGTGCAGGCGCCGCCATCACCGGTGACATTGTGCTGGATGTAATTTTTTTCTAAGCCTCACAATAGCCACAATATTATAGGCATTATCACCAATAATATCAATGCTATTATATGCATTATGTAATAATGGGGGCAGGTCAGTGAGGGATCAGCGACCTGTCATAAGCCAATACAGAGGAATATGTAATCAGAGCACCACATAAAGCCCTGCCCACAGCCCCACCCACAGCCCCGCCCCAGAGCACGAGAATCTCATTAACTGAAAACTACAAATACAGATTACACAACAGTAAACCAGAGTTGCCCTCAGTTATGGTGGACCATTGGAGCTACTATGGATCCTGAGCAGAAGATTAGAGAAAATAATATTGCTCCCCATTTCAGGAGAGATTGTGCAGTAATCTGAATTCCTTAGGATCAAAAACAATGTAATTGGTTGTAAGTTCTATAGAAAAGGGCTTTCACTGCCCAAAGTCATTTGAACAGTTTTGGGTGGAGGAGAATATTGTGGTCTAGAGGCAAAATGGTGATCATGGTAATACGGCCGGACTACACCACCGATAAAGCAGCCACAGCCGGTGACTGAGAGGAATCTGTGACTTCTCTGCATTCAGTGGTTACTACTCACCTGGGTAGTCATATGTGGGAATCTCCTCTTTACACCGCTCATCACCCCTCACATATGTCTCTGTAGTGTTAATATGGGTCAGATCTTCACCCTGAAACAAATATTGTAAAAGTCACAGACAGATGGAGAAGTCCCATCTATGATCAGCTCTAATCCTGCCATCTCCACCGTTCTCATTACACAAGTATAAAACATATAATACTGGTGGATAAAACAAGACTGAGCACAAGACCTTCACAGCCGTCTACACATCATAGGGGAGATCTCCTGACACCTCTCCATCTACCTGATGATCCTGAGGAACACTGGGATCTTCTTGTTTCCAGTCCTGTGGAAGAAGAGGACGGGGCCATCTCTCTGGTGTTGTCCTCTTACTGGATAGATCTGGAGGAAACACATACAGGGACTGAATTCATTCTCTACATACAGATAATTATAGGCCGTGTGTATTTAGTCCTGTCTATTACCTGGAGATGTGAGGGGCTGGGGAACCTCCATTATGACGTTCCTGTACAGATCTCTGTGTCCTTCTAAATACTCCCACTCCTCCATGGAGAAATAGACAGCGACATCCTGACACCTTATAGGAACCTGACACATACAATGATACCGTCATCCCCCGATCCCTTCATAGCGTTACTGTATAATGTCCCAGCATTCCCAGCAGTCTCTCCTCTCTCAATCATCTTGTAGGTGAGTTCTAGGATCTTCTGGTCATTGATGTCCTCATGGATCAGGGGGTGAGGTGGAGGCCCCGTGATTGGGCTCAGGGGTCTTCCACATCCCTCAGACACAGGGTCCTGACAGCGGTCACTAGAGGTCTTCTTCACCACTGTGTAATCCTGGTAATGGAGAGACACATTAATAAATCTCACTCCAGACATTTCCAGAGTCCTCACCTCTCCAGTTCTGTCCATCTGTTATTCCCATAGATAAGAATGATGTAATGTGACGTCATCAGAATCTCTCACCTCTCCAGTGAGATGGAAGAGGATCTCTAGGGTGAGGTGTAATATCCTCTCCGCCATCTTGTCTCTGTCCATATCCATCCTTGATGGGTAAATCAGGAAAATTATCTTCTGTAGAAGATCTTCACTGAGAGGATCCGATATTGTAGACACCTGAATGAGAAGAAGATGATCCGATGTAACATCATAAGAATCCTGTGTAATAATACAATTACTGGAGATAATAAGGGAAACATATGAGGAGATTTATTATCTTACAGGGTTTAGTTTTCTTCCCTGACATCTACTAATAAAACATATATTTAGGCCACAGACAACAAGCAGTTTCCTCCTCGGAGTCGGCAGCTGAACACGTTCCTCATAGACTCATCTTCCATAACGCTAATTCTCATCTCATTACCGACACTGGAATCGGCATTAGCAATACTGCAGGAGAGATTCATTACACGCGACATGAGAAATAACTCCTTCATGATGAGGACGACATCTTCATCTTCTACTGCGGCTCTAGAGACAGATTTGGCCAGAGTCGGTCACTGCCTCCATCCCCACCGGCCGTCTATATGAAGGTTTCCCGTCTTCCCCGCACTGGAATCTTCTCTCACGTTAGATCTCAGCTCTGAGTCACACACAGAAGTTTGAGGCTTTTCTGGAAGAACAGGACAGGAGAGATCTGAGGCCGATGTCTCCATGTACAGGGTTTCCCCTCGGGATAAGAGGCTTTTCTATCCCTTTCCCCCAATTAAAGGGGACACCTGTGGATATCGGGGTCTTTACCGGCTGCAGTCCTGGGGGGATTTACTCAGTAACGTGGACGTTGGACAAACGTCACCATCAATTCCCATCAGACTGAAGGAACATCGCTCCTCTATTCAGCTCTATGGATCCAGGATGAAATCCACTGCGCCCCCTGCAAGAAAAGAGCGAAGTCTGGTGAGACCCCCGAGGCCGGAGATTTCTACAGCTGCTCTGTGCGCACAGGACCTGTGATGAGGTCACAGGAGGGGAGGAGTCAGGGGTCACATGATCAGGGACCTCAGTGTGTGCAGGACTCTGCTGTGCTGGTTGTCATGGTGCTGGATGAGGGGAAGTTTATGTGTGGGGTCAGGAGGGGTTTACAGGGTGGATGTAGCAGAGCCGTGTGTGTGCGAGGTGTACGGAGCGGAGCCATGTGTGTACGAGGTGTATGGAGCGGAGCCATGTGTGTACGAGGTGTACGGAGCGGAGCCGCGTGTGTGTACGAGGTGTACGGAGCGGAGGCCTGTGTGTACGAAGCGGAGCCGCGCGTGTACGAGGTGTACGGAGCGGAGCCGCGCGTGTACGAGGTGTACGGAGCGGAGCCGCGCGTGTACGAGGTGTACGGAGCGGAGCCGCGCGTGTACGAGGTGTACGGAGCGGAGCCGCGCGTGTACGAGGTGTACGGAGCGGAGCCACGCGTGTTCGAGGTGTACGGAGCGGAGCCGTGTGTATGAGGTGTACGGAGCGGAGCCGCGTGTGTACGAGTGTACGTAGCGGAGCTGTGTGTGTACGAGGTGTACTGAGCGAAGCTGCTTTTGTGTGGACCCCTCTGTGTACTCTGTACACCCCCATCTTCAGTCACAGACCCTTGTGTACGCTGTATACACCCGTATACCCCCAGCTTCAGTCACAGACCCCTCAGTGTACGCTGTATACACCTGTATTCCCCCAGCTTTGGTCACAGACCCCCTCAGTGTGCTCTTTATACTCCCGTATACCCCCAGCTTCGGTCATAGACCCCTCTGTGTATGCTGTATACACCCGTATATCCCCAGCTTCGGTCACAGACCCCTATGTATGCTGTATACACCCGTATACCCCCAGCTTCGGTCACAGACCCCTATGTATCCTGTATACACCCGTATACCCCCAGCTTTGGTCACAGACCCCGCATCTCTCACACTGTAAAACTGACGCTGGACACACAGGGTAAAACTGCAGTCGTCGGTCTCTCATCTCTCGCACTTATACTGATAACGAACCCTCCTACAAACCGTGAGAACAAAGTAATTACTACAGGACTGTCTGAGAAAGGGATTTATTCTATAAGAAACGCTGGGGCCACAAATGAGAATAACATAATGTCGTTCATAGATACAGTTGTAGCCAAAAGTATTGACACCCCCTGCAATTCTGTCAGATAATACTCAGTTTCTTCCTGAAAATGATTGCAAACACAAATTCTTTGGTATTATTATCTTCATTTAATTTGTCTTAAATGAAAAAAACACAAAAGAGAATGAAGCAAAAATCAAAACATTGATCATTTCACACAAAACTCCAAAAATGGGCCAGACAAAAGTATTGGCACCCTCAGCCTAATACTTGGTTGCACAACCTTTAGCCAAAATAACTGTGACCAACCGCTTCCGGTAACCATCAGTGAGTTTCTTACAATGCTCTACTGGAATTTTAGACCATTCTTCTTTGGCAAACTGCTCCAGGACCCTGATATTTGAAGGGTGCCTTCTCCAAACTGCCATTTTTAGATCTCTCCACAGGTGTTCTATGGGATTCAGGTCTGGACTCATTGCTGGCCACCTTAGAAGTCTCCAGTGATTTCTCTCAAACCATTTTCTAGTGCTTTTTGAAGTGTGTTTTGGGTCATTGTCCTGCTGGAAGACCCATGACCTCTGAGGGAGACCCAGCTTTCTCACACTGGGCCCTACATTATGCTGCAAAATTTGTTGGTAGTCTTCAGACTTCATAATGCCATGCACACGGTCAAGCAGTCCAGTGCCAGAGGCAGCAAAGCAACCCCAAAACATCAGGGAACCTCCGCCTGTTTGACTGTAGGGACCGTGTTCTTTTCTTTGAATGCCTCTTTTTTTCTCCTGTAAACACTATGTTGATGCCTTTGCCCAAAAAGCTCTACATTTGTCTCATCTGACCAGAGAACATTCTTCCAAAACGTTTTAGGCTTTTTCAGGCAAGTTTTGGCAAACTCCAGCCTGGCTTTTTTATGTCTCGGGGTAAGAAGTGGAGTCTTCCTGGGTCTCCTACCATACAGTCCCTTTTCATTCAGATGCCGACGGATAGTACGGGTTGACACTGTTGTACCCTCGGACTGCAGGGCAGCTTGAACTTGTTTGGATGTTAGTCATGTTATCCAACATCTGTACAATCTTGCGCTGAAATCTCTTGTCAATTTTTCTTTTCCATCCACATCTAGGGAGGTTAGCCACAGTGCCATGGGCTTTAAACTTCTTGATGACACTGCGCACGGTAGACACAGGAACATTCTGGACTTGTAGCCTTGAGATTGCTCATGCTTCCTCACAATTTGGTTTCTCAAGTCCTCAGACAGTTCTTTGGTCTTCTTTCTTTTCTCCATGCTCAATGTGGTACACACAAGGACACAGGACAGAGGTTGAGTCAACTTTAACCCATGTCAACTGGCTGCAAGTGTGATTTAGTTATTGCCAACACCTGTTAGGTGCCACAGGTAAGTTACAGGTGCTGTTAATTACACAAATTAGAGAAGCATCACTTGATTTTTCGAACAGTGCCAATACTTTTGTCCACCTTCTTTTTTATGTTTGGTGTGGAATTATATCCAATTTGGCTTTAGGACAATTCTTTTTGTGTTTTTTCATTTAAGACAAATTAAATGAAGATAATAACACCAAAGAATTTGTGTTTACAATCATTTTCAGGAAGAAACTGAGTATTATCTGACAGAATTGCAGAGGTGTCAATACTTTTGGCCACAACTGTATTGACAGTGAGGGCGACTTCCACTTTGCCGCAATGTAGATTTTAGTGGCCATACATAAGTAGTTTACTAGCTTCTGAAAGCTTTTTGGAAGCCGGGAAGGCCTGGTTCCCAGTAAAAGGGTAGAAGGTTCCAGAACAACCGGTCCATCATACATCTGTGCTATCAGACGCTTCACCTTATCCCAAAACCCAGAAACCATTGTACAAGACCACCAAATAGACTCTGTGCAATAGTTTTAAGGAGGTGTAGGGATTCACTCGTAGGTAATGGCAGGGCTGCAATAACGAGGCAACACACAGGCTTAAAGTCCAATTTCAGTGGTTTAATGTCACGTTGTAAACAGCAGATTAACAGAAAGTAAGGAAAAACAGAAATATACTCCAGCTTGGAGAACCACTGGTCCCATACTCACCACTTGCACGAGACGGGCTTAACTAAGTGGCTGACAGGTCCGCGGCATCTGCCAGGTGCCATTCCCATGGTTGTTGAGAGTCTTGCTGCTATAGTCCTGCAGCACGGGGATCCTGTGTACGTGTCCAGGCTAAGTCCAGCCAAGGTCCTGTAACTTCCAGACACACACTCACCATGTGCCAAACATCAACCTCCATTACATAGCCCATAACCCCTCCTACAAGTGAGGTAAACATCACATGGGCTGATGATCACGTGACCATGACATCATCGCAGGTTCTGCCTTTAGGGAAAAACCCAGCCAAACATTAACCTGCTGGGAGAAATGTATCTCCCATCCAGTAAAACACCCTTTACTGTACCACATACAGTACCTCCCTCCTATGTTCAACCCTAAGGGGGTGGACACATGACATACAGTGAACTCTGGACAGGGCATCTGCATTCCCCTGTAGTCTGATCCCAGCAAAGAGCAAACAGATGAACGGCATACTAGGGCACACAAATCACCACATTACCAGACGGAGCTATTTATCTGAAGTATTGCGGCATATGATTCAGTCAAAAAATGGAGGTGCTTGCATGAAAAAACATGAATATTTCAATGTGAAGCAAAAAAAGAAGAAATATGCAGCACTCACCGATATAGCTGAAAAACTGTGAGTCTTTATTTCACATAAATTCCATCAAATGTGTGGACATGCAGGACGTTAGAGGAATGCTAGGGGAGGGAGGTGCCGGACATCGGCCGTTTCACCATTACTCGCTTCTACGGGTCCAGGTGAGGGGATTAGCTAAAGGTCATTCCCTATATAGGATCACAGACCTTACTAATTAACATACATAACAAGTTGTGAAACAAACATTTACAAAAAAATATATAGCTATACAATATACAAAGTGCAAGATACTAGTAAAGAATAAATCTTTCCATATCGATTTACAAGATAATCTATATTTTTACAATATCATAGGAAGATAATCTAAATAACTTTACATACAATTTTTTATATAACATTTTTTATAAAAATACTGATAGATCGATCCGGTCATTTAGTCCCAAAGGACCTTGTGCATTCGCTTTCAGGATCCATTTTGCTTCTTGTTGCAATAAAGCTTTGTCATAGTTACCTCCTTGAGGTGGAAAATTGACCTTTTCAATCCCTGCAAAACTCAGCTACATTGGTGAGTGCTGCATATTTCTTCTTTTTTTGCTTCACATTGAAATATTCATGTTTTTTCATGCAAGCACCTCCGTTTTTTGACTGAACCATATGCCGCAATACTTCAGATAAATAGCTCCGTCTGGTAATGTGGTGATTTGTGTGCCCTAGTATGCCGTTCATCTGTTTGCTCTTTGCTGGGATCATTCAACTTGTGTAATTGAACTGAGCACAGGGTTTATTTCACTCACTTTTTATCCATACTATGGACACAGACGAAAATATGGAGCTTTCTGATATGAATGCGGTTGAACAGGGACTTTTAGCAGGACGAGAGGATGCAGGGGAGTTTTTTGCAGAGTGCAATCGTAAGGAAGAGCTGCATATTATCAGCACAAGATCACTTGAATTTAAAATACAATCATTAGCTGAGAGAGAAATCCGATCATTCTGGACTGTAAAATCATTGAAATCATACACTGAATGCAAGAGAGTCCCGAGAGGTTTACGTATCTTCAAGGAAATTTCACAATTTCAAGATGATCCTATTTTCCAAAAGAAATGGACTGATCTCCTTCACCAATGTTCTCTCAATTTATTACAATTGGTAGCAGAGAAAAATGAGCAGGAGTATGATCATCTGACTGAACAGTTGGAGAAAGCGAAATCAGAATTAAAGTCACGCTACACAGAAAACCAAAATACAAATTTTTACAAAAAATTGGATAAAAAACTCATATTACAACAAATCGATATTAAGAAGAAGAAAAAAGAAAAGTTTTTGCGAGATAAAAATGACTACGAAAATAACATGATTTTTTCCTGGAATAAAAATCGTTCCTCTTTTTCTAAAAAACGGAGATACAACATGGCTCATAAAAATAACTATTCAATAAGGAATAAATTCTTGGACTTTGAGTGCGCTGCCAGACGGATTCAATAACCACACAAGGTTAAAAAAGTTAACCCTTTAATCCCTACGCGTTTCGAAGCATAACGCTTCTTCTTCAGGGGTTGATACATGACTACAGAGAGCTGTCATCACATTTATACATACAGGATTCAAATTTGGCGCCCTCAGAGACACGAGGAGCGCCGCAAAGGTCAAAGATCAAAGTGATACAAGCGTCAAGAGTTCATAAAGGTTAAACATTCCCTAATTAAAAATAAATCTTTATTATGTTTTACAGATAAAAGAAAAAGAAGAAAAAGAAAAAGGATAACAAAAACTAAATAAAGAAAAACGAGAAAAAAATACATATATATGTAAAATGAACCCACGACGCAATGAAAAAAAGGGATCAAAGTCCAGCGAACACACCGCTACACCAGGGAGAGTGCCCGAATCCAAAAGAGAACTTACAATCCGACCACTGGTATGAGTCTCAAAAATAGACACCTATAAAAGTGATAATTAAATACTGAATGTGTATGCATGACCAAAAACACGCCAATGAAATTGATGTGAAAAAAATGAATAAATAAAAAAATATATAAAAATAAAATGTGTCACTAGTTATTTTATTTCAAATTCCATGAGAAATCCGTGGCGTGAGTTGGTAGACAAAAGGAAAAAAGGAAAAAAGAAAAAAACACAAATGGAAGAAACCAAGATCGCATACCGCTGAAGAAATGTTAAAAAAATATTATATATATTAAAAATAAGTCACCCAGAACAAGAACTGATTATTATAGAAAATCTGTATGCATGAAAAAAAATTTTTTGAACAGAAAAACGCATTATTAATTTCATTTCAGCAGTCTATTCGAGATGCAAGGTTCCAATAACACGAACCAGACAAACAGAAAAAAATTGTAGGAAACGAAAAAATGCAAAATAATGACCAAAAAACCAAGGGAAAATTAACACCTTAGTTTCCAGAACAATGTCACATTATATGGAATATGAACGAAAACAATACATAAAAAGTAAAAATTACGTCAAAACGCATGCATAATCAGTTCTTGTTCTGGGTGACTTCTTTTTAATATATATATAATATTTTTTTAACATTTCTTCAGCGGTATGCGATCTTGGTTTCTTCCATTTGTGGTTTTTTCTTTTTTCCTTTTTTCCTTTTGTCTACCAACTCACGCCACGGATTTCTCATGGAATTTGAAATAAAATAACTAGTGACACATTTTATTTTTATATATTTTTTTATTTATTCATTTTTTTCACATCAATTTCATTGGCGTGTTTTTGGTCATGCATACACATTCAGTATTTAATTATCACTTTTATAGGTGTCTATTTTTGAGACTCATACCAGTGGTCGGATTGTAAGTTCTCTTTTGGATTCGGGCACTCTCCCTGGTGTAGCGGTGTGTTCGCTGGACTTTGATCCCTTTTTTTCATTGCGTCGTGGGTTCATTTTACATATATATGTATTTTTTTCTCGTTTTTCTTTATTTAGTTTTTGTTATCCTTTTTCTTTTTCTTCTTTTTCTTTTATCTGTAAAACATAATAAAGATTTATTTTTAATTAGGGAATGTTTAACCTTTATGAACTCTTGACGCTTGTATCACTTTGATCTTTGACCTTTGCGGCGCTCCTCGTGTCTCTGAGGGCGCCAAATTTGAATCCTGTATGTATAAATGTGATGACAGCTCTCTGTAGTCATGTATCAACCCCTGAAGAAGAAGCGTTATGCTTCGAAACGCGTAGGGATTAAAGGGTTAACTTTTTTAACCTTGTGTGGTTATTGAATCCGTCTGGCAGCGCACTCAAAGTCCAAGAATTTATTCCTTATTGAACTGTGGTACGGTTCCGCTGTGGACCGTTGGACGTGCAGCAGGCTGACTTACTATACAAGCTTTATTTTATCTTTGAGAAGGTGAGTTTAATACATTCAGTAATTGAACATTTTACCCGGATAAGACCCTATTGCGCTTTTGTTTCAACCTTCTAGTGAAAATAACCATAAAAATAACTATGAAGGATGGACCACGGATTCGGACGCAAGTGTTGCAGACGATCGAGAGGACTCAAGCATGCTTACTTTTCCTTCTACCTCTAATAATACGCCCCCTTTAGGAAAAAAACAAGACGAGGCCGGAAAATTACAAAATCAAGGAAAGAAACGCAAGCAAGTATCATGGAGGAAATAACACCTCCAATGGACAATCTACGTATAATAAACCTTTCAAAGCGCCAATTATCCAGTGAACATACTGAAGTTCTATCTAAAGGCTTAAATTTTTGTATTCCAGAAAAATTTGATTATGTCGATTTTAGGATTGAATTGTTTAAAAGTATAAGAAAGCTACATCTTAAAAAAAATTTTTCCAGTGTTTCAGCTGCAGTTTCTGTTCCTATACATGAAGGTGAGAAACCTCCAACTATTGGTCCTTTAGGCTTTATGCTAAATTCAGATATCTGTCCCAGACAATTCTTAAGTGATGTTGAAATGTTAATGAGTATAACTGAACCAGATTTCTCCCTGGAATCAGTTAATTCCAACAAAGAAATACCAATACCTTTTAAAGGAGGAATAAAATCAAATTTCATGCCTCCTATATCTCCTGGGAACAGTATCGATCTTTTCCATGATATGGTCATCAAGGATGTAGAAGCTTTACTCTATCCCATGTCAGAAAAAAATTTGAAAGTACCTGAGATGAAAGCTTTGCAAGAAATGAAGGGATGGAGTGATACTGTTTTCAGGAGATCTGATAAAGGAGGAAATTTGGGTCTTTTGGATAAGACATACTATATACAAGATGCCCTAAATCACTTGAATGATAGTAATACCTACTGTATGCTAAATGACAACCCTTTGCATAAATATAAGGACAAATTAAGATCTCTTTTAAGAAAGTATGTTCAATTGGGGATATTATCAAAAAAGAGAGCAGAAAAACTTTCCAGAATACCCAGAAATTCCCTATTGGTATAGTGTGCCAAAAGTGCACAAGTCTTTAAAAGAGCCTCCGGGTCGCCCTATAATTTCAGGGGAAAACTCTTTGACTGAACCACTTTCACAATACTTAGACTGGCTACTAAAACCTTTACTAAAAGCTGTGCCCTCTTTTGTAAAAGACTCAGGAGATTTATTGAAAAAATTGAAAGATTTCCATTGGCAACCACATTTCTCCCTTGCATCTATTGATGTTGAGAGTCTATATACCAGCATCCCCCATGATAAAGGCATAGCAGCAATAAAGGAGATTTTACATAACACAAACAAATCACAGGATTTTATTTCCTTTATTATCGAGTCACTCGATTGTCATTGTGATTGGCATTGTGTGTCAATTATGTTTTGACACACAATGCCTTCAAATTTCTGGATAAGTGGTATATACAAAGGTGGGCACAGCAATGGGCACGCCAGTCTCTTGTGTCATACAAAGAGTGGGCACAGCAATGGGCACGCCAGTCTCTTGTGTCATACAAAGGGTGGGCACAGCAATTGGCACGCCAGTCTCTTGTGTCATACAAAGGGTGGGCACAGCAATGGGCACGCCAGTCTCTTGTGTCATACAAAGAGTGGGCACAGCAATGGGCACGCCAGTCTCTTGTGTCATACAAAGGGTGGGCACAGCAATGGGCACGCCAGTCTCTTGTGTCATACAAAGGGTGGGCACAGCAATGGGCACGCCAGTCTCTTGTGTCATACAAAGAGTGGGCACAGCAATGGGCACGCCAGACTCTTGTGTCATACAAAGAGTGGGCACAGCAATGGGCACGCCAGTCTCTTGTGTCATACAAAGGGTGGGCACAGCAATGGGCACGCCAGACTCTTGTGTCATACAAAGAGTGGGCACAGCAAATTTATTCCTAGCACGATTTGAAGAGTTTTATATAAAAACAGCCCTAAATCCACACTTAAAACATTTACAAGCATATTTTCGCTTTGTGGATGATATTTTTATTATCTGGGGGGGTTCTCTGGAAGAATTTGCAGATTTTGTAAAATACCTGAACAATGTGAACAGTGACAACATGCGCTTCACATTTTCATTTGGGGGGGAACACAATAGATTTTCTTGATGTCAAATTTAAAATAAAAAATGGCTCTTGAAAAACAGAAGTGTTTAGAAAAGAAACCGCAACAAATAATTACTTACATTATAAGAGCGCTCGCCCATTACACACTAAAAAGGGACTTCCATATAGTCAAATGCTAAGAGTAAGAAAACTGAATAATGATGAAACCATTTTTAATGAACAAATTTCTGAGCTGAAACAACGTTTTTTGCAAAGGGGATATCCTATGAATTTATTAAATGAAGCATATGAAAGGGTAAAAAAATTTTCTCAGATGGATTTATTAAAGGAAAGGACTAAAAAATTAAATAGTGTACTCAAACCTACAAAAAAAATTTAATTTTTGTTTTAAACATAGTGCAATGGATAGAGCAATACAAGCAGCAGTGAGAAAACACTGGCATCTCATTGATGCAGAAAAAACCTCACACACAGATGGTAAATTAGTTCCTCAATTTGCATACAAAAGGGCACATAATATAGGGGATTTATTAGTACATCATAGACATCGTCCCCCTCAAAAAAATTGGCTACGAGATTTATCAATAAAAGGAAATTATAAATGTGGTCACTGCAGATACTGTCATCTTCATCTGACAGGGAATTCTATACATTTCGGCTCTATGGAACATTAGGTACAAAACTACATTTCTTGTCAAACTAAATTCGTGGTTTATGTTATTTTTTGTCCATGTGGTTATTTTTATATTGGAAAAACTATAAGACCACTTACGATACGTTTTGGTGAACACTATAGATCTATTACATCAGGAAAGGGCTCACTGCGATTAATTAAGCATATTCAAGATGTGCAGAAAGCTAACCCAGAAATTTTGAGTTTTGCAGGGATTGAAAAGGTCAATTTTCCACCTCAAGGAGGGAACCGTGACAAAGCTTTACTGCAACAAGAAGCAAAATGGATCCTGAAAGCGAACGCACAAGGTCCTTTGGGACTAAATGACCGGATCGATCTATCAGTATTTTTATAAAAAATGTTATATAAAAAATTGTATGTAAAGTTATTTCGATTATAATCTTCCTATGATATTGTAAAAATATAGATTATCTTGAAAATCGATATGGAAAGATTTCTTCTTTACTAGTATCTTGCACTCTGTATATTGTATATTTTTTTGTAAATGTTTGTTTCACAACTTGTTTTGTATGTTAATTAGTAAGGTCTGTGATCCTATATAGGGAATGACCTTTAGTTAATCCCCTCACCTGGACCCGTAGAAGCGAGTAATCGCGAAACGGCCGCTGTCCGGCACCTCTCTCCCCTAGCATTCCTCTAACGTCCTGCATGTCCACACATCATATTGATGGAATTTATGTGAAATAAAGACGCACAGTTTTTCAGCTACATCGGTGAGTGCTGCATATTTCTTCTTTTTTCGCTTCACATTGAAATATTCATGTTTTTTCATGCAAGCACCTCCGTTTTTTGACTGAATTATATACCGCAATACTTCAGATAAATAGCTCCGTCTGGTAATGTGGTGATTTGTGCACCCTAGTATGCCGTTCATCTGTTTGCTCTTTGCTGGGTACATATTGGGCTGTTATGAAAGAGTCACCGTAGGAGGCAGACACAAAAATAGAAGCTATGTCCAGAAAACCAGAGAAGTTGGCAACTATCAGATTGCAGACCCCTGAACCTATCAACACAACTAGCAGTAGCCGTGGGGGGTTCCTACGGTGCCCTAGACCCCTCGATCACAGCCGGAGAGCTAAATAGCCTAAAGACAGAAAAGGAAATCTAAACTGCCCCAGAGCAGACCCCAAAGTAAAAGGCAGCCCCCAACATATAATGACGGTGAAGCAAGATGAAAAAACACTCACACAGATAGAAAGATAGGCTGAGCAAACGATGGGGCCCAAACTAACTAAACAGGACAGGAAAGGAAGGTTGCTGTCTGCAATCTGCCAAAACCCTATCAAAGACATAAGCCAACAGGCTGATATGGAAAAAGACCCTGAAGCAGCTAGGCTTCAAAAGCTATATCAGCACTCAGGTACTTTCTGAAGACAGAGCTAAAGGAATTCAGCTCACCCCAGCAGGGAATGGCAGAAATCCAGAAAAACAAAGCAAAACAAAGTCAAAGCCAAAATGCAAAAGGCAGAGCAGAAAACTTAGCTTTAGAGGAGCAGGAATTCAGACTGGTCTCCAAGGATCCCACAGAGAAATCACCCGCAGGGCAGAAGGGCGTCGGCGGCCTTATATCCAGTCAGTCACTCCACTCAGCCAGTCATCATCACTAGGCTCAGGTGCTTGATAATCAGGCTCACTACCTTTCTTTACCAGAAGAGGGAGTTCATCGGGCCTCAGTAGTGATGGGGAAAATGAACTCACAACATTGGGCCGTCTGAAAACTGAGTTTAGTCTAGGACAATTTGTCTGCACTACTAACAGCAGTTACAATACCAAACTAGGGCAGACCCTATAGGAGAAAAACACAAGAATTATACTGTATTTTCACATACTATCTATTCCTGACACTGGAGTGGGTTATAAACTTACACGGAGTGGGTTATAAACTTACACAGTATATAGTCTGAGGTCTGGGATCTGCCAATATGGGGCTAGTTTTCTGACTGTTTCGAATAACATGATACATGATTTTATTTTTTTCTTTTGTCCAGTCTCACTTGAATATAGGTCAATATTAAATAGTCTCCTGATGAGTCGCCTTTGGTCAGGACGATGAAACCCGTAGAAATGAGAGGCTTGGAGAGTGAGTGTGTATACGTCAACTCACCCTATATACTGAACTGTGGGGTACATGTTTTTTCTATTAGTCACCTACTGACTAACCTTCAGGAGGTGAATTATGGGTATAGTTTTACATTTGGAATTAATAAAGTTTAGTTTTATCCTTTTGGCAGAAAACATGAGGAATGACAAGAGACAACCCATTTAAGAAGATTCAATTTTGGTTAAAACTATTCCAACACTATGAACACAAAAAAGGCTTCTCCCCTATGTGACATCTCTGATGTTTATTAACAGTTGATTTCCAAGTAAAATCATTTCCCAGATTAAGAAAATGAAAAAGGCTTCTCCCCTGTGTGACTGCTCTGATGTCTAACAAGAAGCTCTTTCCGGTTAAAACATTTCCTACATTCTGAACAGGAAAAAGGCTTCTCCCCTGTGTGGGTTCTCTGGTGAGTAACAAGATTCCATTTCTGGTTAAAACATTTCCCACATTCTGAACAGGAAAAAGGCTTCTCCCCTGTATGGATTATCTGGTGCTTAACAAAATCTGATTTCTCGTTAAAACATTTCCCACATTCTGAACAGGAAAAAGGCTTCTCCCCTGTGTGGGTTCTTTGATGGCGATCAAGACTTATTTTCCATTTAAAACAGTTCCCACGTTCTGAACAGGAAAACGGTTTCTCCCCTGTGTGATTTCTATAGTGAGTAACAAAATGTGATTTCTGGATAAAACATTTCCCACATTCTGAACATGAAAAAGGCTTCTCCCCTGTGTGACTGCTCCAATGGCGATCAAGACGTGCTTTCCAGCTAAAACATTTCCCACATTCTGAACATGAAAAAGGCTTCTCCCCTGTGTGAGTTCTCTGGTGTGTTACAAAATGTGATTTCTTGTTAAAACATTTCCCACATTCTGAACATGAAAATGACTTCTTTGCTTTAGGAGCAGTTTGTTTTTTAATGCCTCTTTTGTGACTTTGATTTTCCTTAGTAGTCGGTAATGAATCAGAAGATGGGACCTGTTTCATAGGATCAGATGACAGATCTTTGCTGTGAATGGATGATGATATATCTGGAGTAATGGCATTCACTTCAGTTGTATCTTGTAGCATCTCAAGATCATCAGATTTAAAAATTGAAGATGTCAGCTGTCCCTCTGTTCTCCTGGTACAGTCATCTGCTAAGATAATAAAACAAAGTTTTTTAATAAAATATCCTTGAGTTTTATATTTTTGAACATTTCTACTTAAACTGTCCATAAAAATGGCAAGCTATGTAAAAAAAACTTTAACCCCTTTCTGCCATATGACGTACTATCCCGTCCATGTGCCCTGGGACTTAATTCCCAAGGACAGGATAGCACGTCATAGAGATCAGCGGCGCTCACAGGGTGAGCGCCGCTGATCGCGGCCGGGTGTCAGCTGATTATCACAGCTGACACGTTAGCCCCTGGCACACTGCGATCAAACACAATCGCAGTGTACCGGGGGTTTAGGGAAGCATCGACAGGGAGGGGGCTCCCTCCGTGCTTCCCTGAGACCCCCAGCGCAGCGCGATGTGCTGCCCTGGGGGCCTCCTTACCTGCAGGTCCCTGGATCCAATATGGCTGCGGGGACCTTCAGGGGCCTGCAGGGAGGCGGCTTCGTCAGTGCCTGCAAAGCGCAGGCATGATGAAGCCTTGGCAGTGCCTATGTGAGATCGCTGATCTGTCACAGCGATCTGTGATGTGTCAGATCAGCGATCTCACACATGACAATGATTTCCCCCCTGGGACAGTATAATAAAGTTAAATAAAGAAAAATAAGAGTAAAAATAATTTATAAAAAAAATCGCTAAATTTAAAAAAAAAAAAATATTCCCTAATAAATTCATTTTTTGGAAATGAAAAAAAACAAAACAATAAAAGTACACATATTTAGTATCGCCGTGTCCGTAACGACCCACCCTATAAAACTGTCCCATTAGTTAACCCCTTTAGCGAACCCCTTAAAGAAGAAAAATAAAAAAATTATGCTTTATTATCATACTGCCAAACAAAAAGTGCAATAACGCGCGATCAAAAAGACGGATATATATAACCATGGTACCGCTGAAAACGTCATCTTGTCCTGCAAAAAACGAGCCACAACACAGCATCATCAGCAAAAAAATGAAAAAGTTATAGCTCACAGAATAAAGTGATGCAAAAATAATTATTTTTTATATAATAAAGACATAAATGAGGTATCGCTGTAACCGTACTGACCCGAAGAATAAAGCCGCCTTTCAATTTTACCGCATGCAGAATGGTGTAAACGCACCCCCAAAAGAAATTCTTGAAATGCTGGTTTTTGTTCATTCTGCGTCCCAAAAATCGGAATAAAAAGCGATCAAAAATGTCACGTGCCTGTAAATGGTTCCAATAAAAATGTCAACTCGTCCCACAAAAAATAAGACCTCACATGACTCGGTGGGTCAAAATATGGAAAATTATAGCTCTCAAAATCTGGTAATGCAAAAACTATTTTTACAATAAAAAGCGTCTTTTAGCGTGTGACAGCTTCCAAACATAAAAACCGCCATAAATAGTAAATCAAACCCCCCGTTATCACCCCCTTAGTTAGGGAAGAATAATAAAATAAAAAAAATGTATTTATTTCCATTTTCCCATTAGGGCTAGGGTTTGGGTTAGGGGTGTGTTGGGGTTAAGGTTGGAGTTAGAATTGGGGGTTTCCACTGTTTGGGCACTACAGGTGCTCTCCAAACGCAACATGACGTCTGATCTCAATTCCAGTCAATTCTGCGTTGAAAAAGTCAAACAGTGCTCCTTCCCTTCCAAGCTCTGCCATGCGCCCAAACAGTGTTTTACCCCCACATATGGGGTAGCAGCCTACTCAGGACAAATTGCAAAACAACTTTTGGGGTCCAATTTCTCCTGTTACCTTTGGGAAAATAAAAAAATTGGGGACTAAAAGATCATGTTTGTGGAAAAAATATGATTTTTTTATTTTCACGCCCGGGCGTTATAAACTTCTGTGAAGCACTGGGGGGTTCAAAGTGCTCACGACACATCAAGGTAAGTTCCGTGGGGGGTCTAGTTTTCAAAATGGTGTCATTTGTGGGGGGTTTCCACTGTTTAGGCACATCAGTGGCTTTCCAAACGCGGCATGGCGTCCAATCCCAATTCCAGCCAAAAAAGTCAAATGGCGCCGTTTCCCTTCCGAGCTCTGCCATGCGCCCAAATAGTGGTTTACCCCCACATGTGGGGTATCAGCGTACTCAGGACAAATTGCACAATAACTTTTAGGGTCCTGTTACCCTTGGGAAAAAAAAACTGGGGGTGAAAAGATCATTTTTATGGAAAAAGTATGATTTTTTAATTGTACGGCTGTACGTTATAAACTTCTGTGAAGCCCTTGTGGGTTCAAAGTTCTCACCACATATCTAGATAAGTTCCTTGGGGGTCTAGTTTCCAAAATCGGGTCACTTGTGGGGTTTCCACTGTTTGGGTACATCAGGGGCTCTCCAAACGTGACAAGGCGTCCGATCTGAATTCTAGCCAATTTTGCATTGAAAAAGTCAAATGACGCTCCTTCCCTTCTGAGCTCTGCCATGCGTCGAAACAGTGGTTTCCCACCACATATCAGGTATCAGCCTACTCAGGACAAATTGAACAATATCTTTTGCAGTCCAATTTCTCCTGGTACCCTTGGTAAAATAAAAAAATTGGACCTGAAGTATTTTTTTTGTGAAAAAAAGTTAAATGTTCATTTTTTTTAAACATTCAAAAAATTCCTGTGAAGCACCTGAAGGGTTAATAAATTTCTTGAATATGGTTTTGAGCACCTTGAGGGGTGCAGTTTTTAGAATGGTGTCACTTTTGGGTATTTTCTATACTATTATATATATATATATATATATGAGAGAGAGAGAGCCCTTAAAGTGACTTCAAATGTGATGTGGTCCCTAAAAATAAAATGGTGTTTCAAAAATAAGAAATCGCTGGTCAAATTTTAACCCTTATAACTTCCTAACAAAAAAAAATTTTGGTTCCAAAATTGTGCTGATTTAAAGTAAACATGTGGTAAATGCTACTTAAGTTTTTTGTGTGGCATATCTCTGTGATTTAAGGGCATAAAAATTCAAAGTTGGAAAATTGCAAAATTTTCAAAATTTTCACCAAATTTTCATTTTTTTCACAAATAAACGCAAGTTATTTGAATTAAATTTTACCACTAACATGAAGTACAATATGTCACGAGAAAACAATGTCAGAATCACCGAGATCCATGGAAGTGTTTCAGAGTTATTACCTCATAAAAGGACAGTGGTCAGAATTGTAAAAATTGGCCCGGGCATTAACGTGCAAACCACCCTTGGGGCTTAAGGGGTTAATTATTTACCAAGACAATGACAGTTCACAGTCTAATAAAAAACCTTGTTGGATGAACCAGTAGTGTGTGGTGTTCAACTGTTTGTTCATTCTGCCTCCCAAATATCGAATAAAAAGGAACCAATCAATGTTATGTAGGCGAAAATAATACCAATTCTCATCTCACAAAAACAAGTCCCCACTCAGGTCCATCATCTGTCAGTGGAAAAACAGATAAGGCAGGTTACAGTTAGTGCCATAGTTAGGGTTAGTGTTGGGGCTAAAGTAAGGGTTTATTCTAAAGTTAGGGTTTATTCTAAAGTTAGGGTTAGGCAAAAGAATTAGACTTTTCTCTATTGTCTCCCAAATAATTTGGTCACATCAGAGTTTTGTATTTCCGGAAAAAAATATTAAAAAAAATAAAAATGGCCCGTCAGTGTTATAGTGCAGAGGAGACTTATCCACTTTCATGTTCTGACAGTGAAGAAAGTGCAGTGTCAGATGGCGATGTGGATTTCGAGGGCTTTAGTAGCAGCGACAGTGATAGCTCAGAAATGAGCAGTGATTCCGGTCCATCCTCACACACAAGGACCAGTACAACAAGAAGGACAAATAGCGCTTCTGGAGAAATGTCTCCAACTCAGGGAACAATGCCCAGTACTAGCGCTGTCCCTAGTGCTAGTGAATTGGTGCACACCAATGTCCAAGGGGCTTTGCCTCTTGATGTAGCATTTCCCAGATGGGAGGCTTCGGATTCGGCTAAACCATTCATCACTCATTTTAATGCCATTCCTGGTCTAAATGTGGAGGTGGTGGAAAATTTTGGACCAATTATTTCAAAGAGGGCAAGGTTCAGAATAAAGCTCTATAATATGTGTGAGAGTTCAACCGGATACACATCAGCTTTTCATATTTATGAGGGGAAAGACAGCCAACTAAACCCACCAGGATGCCCTACTTATCTGGGGACATCTGGAAAAATCATTTGGGAACTGATAACTTCATTTTTACAAAAAGGCTACAATCTGTATGTTGACAACTACTACACCAGCATACCCCTATTTAAAAGTCTGGTTGTACATAACATAGGGGCTTGTGGGACCATTTGCAAAAACCGTCAGGGGTTTCCACAATCAGTGGTCAAAAAAATTTCCGAAAGGGGCAGTCAGGGGTTTTACGCAATAGAGAGCTGCTTGCCCTTAAGTATAAGGATAAAAAAGATATTTTTATCCTGAGCTCGATCCACACAGATGCCACAAGAGCCACTGCAGACCAACAGGGATCCACTACTCCAAAACCTGTGTCTGTCATTGACTACCACAAATATATGGGGGTGTGGACCTTGCACATCAGGTTCTACAGCCATACCAGGTATCAAGAAAATCATATATCTGGTATATAAAGTTAGTCATTTATTTGTTTCAGGTGGCCACATATAATTCTTTTGTGTTATACAAAAAAGGTCACTGAAACAGGGATTTTTGTGATAAACTCACCGTAAAATCCTTTTCTCCGAGATGCTCATTGGGGGACACGGGTACTGTGGGTGTATGCTACTGCCGCCTGGAGGCTGACACTAAGTGAAAAAAAGAGGTTAGCTCCTTCTCTGCCGTATACACCCTCGCCCGGATTGCGGGCGGAAACCAGTTTAGTGCAAAAGCAGTAGGACAACAACAAAAATCAGCCTTAATGCAGGTAACAATATGTTTAGAAAAGAACCACCCTAATATCATCGAAAATGCATATTAATTAAACAAGAGCTAACTGGCTATCAGGGTGGGTGCTGTGTCCCCCAATGAGCGTCTCGGAGAAAAGGATTTTACGGTGAGTTTATCACAAAAATCCCTGTTTCTCCCTCGCCTCATTGGGGGACACAGGTACTGTGGGACGTTCTAAAGCAGTTCCTGGGTGGGAAGTTGACTCACCGATCCAAGCTACATGCACCTCCTGTCTAAAAGGTGCGCCACCGCTGCTTGGAGAATCCTTCTACCTAGGCTCGCATCCACTGAAGCCTGAGTATGGGTATTGAAATGTTTGGCAAACGTGTGCAGGCTGGACCAGGTTGCTGCCTTGCAAATCTTTTCCATCGAAGCCTGGTGCTGAAGTGCCAAAGAGGCGCCCACTGCCCGAGTAGAGTGTGCTCTGATCCCTGCTGGAACCGGCGCACCCCTGATGCGGTAGGACTCCTGAATAGTCAAATGAATCCACCTCGCTATGGCCGATTTTGAGGCCACGAGTTCCTTCCTGCGCCCCTCGGGGAGCAAGAACTGAGTGTCTGCCTAAAGGGTGCCGTCCGTGACACGTACCTCCTGAGGACTCTTACCAGGTCCAACGTGTGAAGGGGCTTTTCCACTCGGTGTGCCGATGCTGGACAAAATTAAGGCAAGACAATATCCTCATTAATGTGAAACGAGGAAACGACCTTCGGTAGAAAGGGGGGAGCTGGTCTGAGAACCACCTTATCCCTGTGGAAAGTGAGAAACGGGGCTCGACAGGATAGGGCCGTCTGCTCTGAGACTCGCCTGATAGACGTTAACGCTACAAGGAATACCACCTTCCAGGAGAGGTATGACAAAGAAACATCCTGTAGCGTTTCAAATGGAGCTTCCTCCAGAATGCTTAGGACCAGGTTAAGGTCCCAGGCGTCCAGAGGCGCACTATAGGAAGGTACCAAGTGGGAGACCCCCTGGATGAAAGTCTTTACCTGCACATTTACAGCAATTCTGCGCTGGAACAGGACGGATAAAGCTGATATCTGTCTCCTGAGGGAGCTCGGGGCCAACCCTGAGTCTAGGCCAGACTGGAGAAAGGCCAAGATGTTGGGAATAGAGAATCTCAGTGGAGAATAACTGCGGCCTCGACACCAAGAAAAGAAAACCTTCCAGGTTTGATGGCAAATTTGCGCCGAGGTAGGCTTCCGGGCGCTAACCATTGTAGCAAGCACCTCGCGCCCAAACCCCACCTGGGTCAGAATCCAAGATTCAACGGCCATGCCATCAAACACAGGGCCCCTGAGCTCGAGTGGAAGATCGGGCCCTGGGACAGTAGATCTGGGCGCTCTGGCAGTCGCCAAGGAATGTCGGCGAGCAGCTGCACTAGATCCGCGTACCAAGCTTGACGGGGCCAGTTTGGGGCCAGGAGAATCACTGGAACCCCTTCTGTTTTGATCTTTTTGAAGACTCTCGGAAGTAGTGGCAGCGGGGGAAATAGATATGAGAGGCAAAACGGGTTCCACGGCAGAACCAACACATCCAAAGTGACTGCCTGCGGGTCCCTGGACCAAGCGACAAACAGGGGCACCTTGGCATTCACCCCTGAGGCCATCAGGTCCCTATCCGGTGTCCCCCACCATTGGAAAATCTGCTGGAAGATCTCAGGGTGTAGTGATCACTCCCCGGACGCAAGACACTGCTGGCTGAGGAAGTCTACTGCCCAGTTCTCCACGCCCGGGATGTGGACTGCCGATATCACCGAGTGGTTCCTCTTGGCCCAATGCAAAACGTGCCCTACTGTTGTGAGTTCATTTTCCCCTTCACTACTGAGGCCCGATGAACTCCCTCTTCTAGTAAAGAAAGGTAGTGAGCCTGATTGTCAAGCACCTGAGCCTAATGATGATGACTGGCTGAGTGGAGTGACTGACTGGATATAAGGCCGCCGACGCCCTTCTGCCCTGCGGGTGATTTCTCTGTGGGATCCTTGGAGACCAGTCTGAATTCCTGCTCTTCTAAAGCTAAGTTTTCGGCTCTGCCTTTTGCATTTGTGCCTTGACTTTGTTTTGCTTTGTTTTTCTGGATTTCTGCCATTCCCTGCTGGGGTGAGCTGAATTCCTTTAGCTCTGTCTTCAGAAAGTACCTGAGTGCTGATATAGCTTTTGAAGCCTAGCTGCTTCAGGGTCTTTTTCCATATCAGCCTGTTGGCTTATGTCTTTGATAGGGTTTTGGCAGATTGCAGACAGCAACCTTCCTTTCCTGTCCTGTTTAGTTAGTTTGGGCCCCATCGTTTGCTCAGCCTATCTTTCTGTCTGTGTGAGTGTTTTTTCATCTTGCTTCACCGTCATTATATGTTGGGGGCTGCCTTTTACTTTGGGGTCTGCTCTGGGGCAGTTTAGATTTCCTTTTCTGTCTTTAGGCTATTTAGCTCTCCGGATGTGATCGAGGGGTCTAGGGCACCGTAGGAACCCCCCACAGCTACTGCTAGTTGTGTTGATAGGTTCAGGGGTCTGCAATCTGATAGTTGCCAACTTCTCAGGTTTCCTGGACGTAGCTTCTATTTTTGTGTCTTCCTCCTATGGTGACTCTTTCATAACACCCTACCTTGCGCATGGTTGCTCTGCTGCGGGTGCCCCCTTGATGATTTATGTAAGCCACCGCCGTGGCGTTGTCCGATTGAATCCGGACTTGGCGGCCTGCTAGAAGGTGACGAAAATGTTGCAGAGCCAGCCAGATCGCTCGTATCTGCAACAAGTTGATTGAGAGGTGTGCCTCCTGCGGCGACCACCGTCCTTGGGTCGTGTGGTAGCGAGAAAACGCTCCCCAGCCGGGGAGGCTGGCGTCGGTTGTGACCACCAACCAATAGTCTGGGGGAAAGGGTTTCCCCTGAAGCAGGGAGGAACTGGTTATCCAACACTCGAGTGACTGTCTGACCTGAGAGGACAACCGGCACCGATGATCGAGCGAGAATGGGTTCTTGTCCCAGGATGACAAGAGGGCGTGCTGCAGGGGGCGAAGATGGAACTGGGTGAACGATATTGCTTCCATCATTTTTCCTAGAATCCTCATCCCGAAACGGATGGTATGAGGGACTGGTTGGCGAAATGTCCGGACTCCCTGCCGGAGAGCTAGGGCCTTGTCCTGATTGAGAATTACCAACCCTCGAAAGGTGTCGAAGATCATCCTAAAAGGAAATCCTCTGAGCTGGAACAAGAGATGATTTCTTCACGTTGACCAACCACCCTAAGCGGGAAAGAGTAACTAGCGTGATGTTGACACTTTCCTTGCATGCCCAAATAGAAGGGCCCTTGACCAAGAGGTCATCTAAGTAAGGCAAGACGACTATGCCCTGGGAGTGCAGGATGGTCATGACGACTGCCATGACCTTTGTGAACACTCTGGGGGCGGTGGCTAGCCCGAAGGGAAGTGCTGCGAACTGAAAATGTAGACTGTTGATGGCGAAGCGTAGAAATCTTTGATGCGGAGGAAAAATGGGGATATGTAGGTAAGCATCTTGGATATCGATAGAGGCCAAGTATTCTCCCTGCCCCATGGCCGATATGACTGAACGGAGTGCCTCCATTTGGAAATGTCTGACCCTGATGAATTTGATCAGGAGCTTCAGGTCCAAAACAGACAGTCCCGTCCCTCTCGGGGACCGTGAATAGGTTGGAATAGAAGTCATGAGCCTTTTCGTGTTCTGGCACGGGAATAATGACTCCATTGCGGTAGAGCGATTCGATGGCTCCTAGCAAAGCCCTTGCCTGGGTATCCACCTTGGGAAGATAGGAAAGAAAAAACCGTCTTGGGGGGGTACCTGACAAACTCTATCTTGTACCCTGAGGACACCAGCTCTCTTACCCATGTGTCGTGTGCGATGGTGAGCCAGACATGGCGAAACCAGAGTAGGTAGCTCAGTGGATAGCACTGCAGCCTTGCAGCGCTGGATTCCTGGGTTCGAATCCCACCAAGGACAACATCTGCAAGGAGTTTGTATGTTCTCCTCGTGTTTGTGTGGGTTTCCTCCGGATACTCCGGTTTCCTCCCACATTCCAAAGACATACTGATAGGGAATCTAGAATTGTGGGCTTCATCGGCGACAGTGATGATAATGTGTGCAAACTGTAAAGCGCTGCGGAATATGTTAGCGCTATATAAAAAAAATAAAGAGAAGATCTTTGGGACCTGGATCCCCTCGACCTGGGCTGGTGAGTATGCATTCTCCCCAAGGGGTTGGCTCTATATGAGACCTGTCGATCTCTATCCTGGTTGGGGCAACCTGAAGCGGCGGAATTGGCCGCTGTAGTCCACCCGGGGTTGCGAGAAGCCCGAAAACGTGCCTGAAACTGGTGACGAACTGGCGGTTTGACCTATTGTTGAGGGAGAAAACCGCTCTTCCCTCAGGTGGGATCAGAGATGAGCTGATCTAACTTCTCTCCGAAAAGGCTGCACTGATAAGGTAGAGAAGTCAAGGACTTCTTGGAGGCTGAATCGGCCCGCCATGTCCTTAATCATAGAGCTCTCCTAATGGAAATTGTGCTTGCGTCAGCAAGTGCCGCGCAATTGGCCGCATCCAAAGATGCATTGATTAAGTAGTCCCCAGCCATAGCGATCTGACTCACGATCTCTGATAGTTCTGCAGGTAGGGCCCTATCCTGCAAGGCTTTGTTTAATGATTCTGACTAAGAAATCATGGCCTTGGCCACCCACGTTGCCGCGAACGAGGGAGAGAGTGAGTGCTGACCCTGATGCCTCAAATACTGAGTGAGCCAAGCTCTCTATGAGACGATCTGTGGGATCCTTCATAGAAGAACCACTAGGTACGGATAACAGGGTTTTAGAGGCCAAGCGTGACATGGGTGAGTCCACCGTTGTGGATTCCGTCCATCTTTTACAGAGGTCCGGGGCAAACGGATACCTCGCTTCGAGCGCCTTCTGGCCCGAGAAGCGTCTGTCCGGCCGTTCCCTGTGTCGTTGCACTATGTCCTCGAATTCTGGGTGAGTGCAAAATACTCTATGCGGCTGCTTAACTCGCTTAAATGACACCTTATGGCCAGAAGCCAAGGTGCAATCATCCTCAATCCCCAAAGTCTGGTTGACGGCTTCAATGAGGCTGTCCACTGTTTCTCAACACCCCGGAGTATCTAGGTCAAGGGGCTCGTCTGAGCATTGCTCGCTATCGACTACTGGTGAAGGAGAGCGAGAAGCAGAACTCACGGATGCCGAGGCACCGGATGAACCGGGAGACGCCGTGTGGGTTCGTTTCCCCCGCGTCTGCCTGGAGTGAGGGCGGCCCCTGCAGGCCGGATGCTCTTGTGAGGTAAAGGACCCCTCTAACACAGGCGAGCCACTGTCCCTGCCCCTATCTGGGGCACGAAGGGACTCGATTGCTCTCGTAAGCGACGCCATGGACTGCGACAGTGATAGGGCCCACTCGGGGGACTTGCACTGGGCTCAGTCGCAGGGTAAGGCTCCTGGGCGCGTTTGGAATCACAGGCTTCGCATAATCGCTTGCTCTGTGCCCGCGGAAACGCGGCCCGACAAGAGATGCATGCAGCGTATAGAAACGTGTGCGTCTTCGCTTTTTCAGACATGCTGTATCTACCCGGCATCAGCACTGCAGACCGCTGGGGGGGGCACTCCTCATTTTCCCGCAGCGTGGCCTCTCGGGTTGGGGGGCAGCACTTACCCCAGTCCTGTGCCCCCACGTGTCCTGGAAGTGCCGGGCATTGCTCCAGCTCAAAGAAGCGCGCGCCACAGCTGCGGGAGGGCCGTCAGAAGAAGAGGCATCCTTGGGACAGTCTTTCCAGTTTTGCGGCCTAGCGCTGGTCCGAAACCGGGGCCTCAATTTCTTCGGCGCCCGCCCAGGCCACAGGAGGCAGGCTGCTGGAAGTGACGCGAAGGAGGGACTTCTGCCTGCGGCCTAACGCCAACCGAAACCGCGGGCTAGATTTACATCGCCTGCCCGTGACGGGGGGTGGGCGGACCCGTCTCCCACGGAGTTCCAGGCCGAGGATACATGGCTGGACATCAGGACCCGCCACCGTGCGCGACGGGGGTGCTATCTTCGGATGCTGCCGCTCTGACCCCCGAGGAAAAGGCTAAGGGCTCCATCCCTGTGGACGCTGCTGCAGGAGCCCTCCCCGGCCATCCCCCTCCGTGACCATGCTTCAGCTTCCCAGCTCAGGTAGAGGGGAGGGGGGCCACATATAGGACAGTGCAGGCACCCTAGCTCCATCTTTCCCTCCAGGGATGAGGAGAGGGACCGTCCGCTGCCTTGCAGCACCGCAGTCTAGCATTGGTGGAGCAGTGGGAGCCGCACGGACTATGCTTGTGCCTCTGTACAGCCTAGGGTTTCAATACCTTAGGGAGGTCAGGGCTAAGTCCGGCATCATGTCCCACGTTGCGGGACAGGATACATGGAGGCGACACTCGCACGTGCTCGCCCGTTGATGGTTTGGGGAAATCGGACCCTTTCAATAGGATCCATTGCCCCTATCTCATCTTCATGGAAAAAATAAAAAAGTCTGGGAAAAAAGGACCAGATGTGTCCCACGTTGCGGGAGAGGATACGTGGAGGCGACACTCGCACGTGCTCGCCCGTTGTTGGTTTGGGGAGATCGGACCCTTTCAATAGGGTCCGTCGCCCCGGTCTCATCTTCATAGAAAAAGGGAAAAAGAAAAAAAAATAAGTTTGGAGAAAAAACAGGCATGTGCCTCCAACGGACACAAAACATGAACTGGTTTCTGCCCGCAATCAGGGTGAGGGTGTTTACGGCGGAGGAGGAGCTAACCTCTTTTTTTCACTCTTAGTGTCAGCCTCCAGGCGGCAGTAGCATACACCCACAGTACCTGTGTCCCCCAATGAGGCGAAGGAGAAAATCTTGTTTTTGAAAATTTTGTCCCCGCCAATCCTTTAGAATGTGAAGATGTCAGAAGACTCACCAAGTGACATTTTATTGCACTCATCCCAGTAACTGAAACAAGAAAGAACCCCCAGAGAAGATGTCGTGTATGTTCCTAGAGAGGAATGAGGCATGATCCCCGCTATTATTACCCACAATGCCCATCATTGCCAGCCTTATGCCTCCATGACGGCTTTACAATCTTCCACACAGAACCACGTTTTTTAACTGTTTTGACATTCAAGCATTTGGATTATTTAGTGACAGACACATTTGAGTAGAGCGGACTTAACAACTTCCGGGGGTAGGTGGGGGGAGGTCTCCAGAGACACAAGCTGGGCACAATATATTGGGCACTACAATGACTTTTTTTTGCAATTTTTGCTCTGAAACTTCCACTACGTGTTTCTGGAAATCATCCTTGTAGTGAAAATGGTCACTATATCCATAGATGAATTCCCAGAGGGGTGTCATTTCCAAAATGGGGTCACTTCAGGGGGGATTTGAGGGGGAAAATTTTTGTGAAAGAAAAGTAAATGTTTATATTTTCATTCCACATTCCATTCATTCCTGTGAAGCATCTGAAGGGTTAATAAACTTCTTGAATGTGGTTTTGAGCACCTTGAGAGGTGCAGTTTTTAGAATGGTGTCATTTTTGGGTATTTTCTGTAATTTTGACCCCCTAAACTCACTTCAAATGTGAGGTGGTTCCTAAAAAAAATGGTTTTGTAAATTTTTTTGCAAAAATGAGAAATCGCTGTTTAACTTTTAATCCTTATAACTTCCTAACAATAAAAAGTTGATATAGATGCTACTGTGCAGGCGCCGCCATCGCCGCTGACATTTTGCTGGATGTAATTTTTTTTCTAAGCCTCACAATAGCCACAATATTATAGGCATTATCACCAATAATATCAATGCTATTATATGCATTATGTAATAATGGGGGCAGGTCAGTGAGGGATCAGCGACCTGTCATAAGCCAATACAGATGAATATGTAATCAGAGCACCACATAAAGCCCCGCCCACAGCCCCACCCACAGCCCCGCCCCAGAGCACGAGAATCTCATTACCTGAAAGCTACAAATACAGATTAAACAACAGTAAACCAGAGTTGCCCTCATTTATGGTGGACCATTGGAGCTACTATGGATCCTGAGCAGAAGATTAGAGAAAATAATATTGCTCCCCATTTCAGGAGAGATTGTGCAGTAATCTGAATTCCTTAGGATCAAAAAAAAATGTAATTGGTTGTAAGTTCTATAGAAAAGGGCTTTCAATGCCCAAAGTCATTTGAACAGTTTTGGGTGTAGGAGAATGTTGTGGTCTAGAGGTAAAATGGGGATCATGGTAATGTGGCACCCCTGAGGGTTCAGTCGCCACAGAGGTACTGCACCTCCTCCTGAGGTGTGGTACCCCACCATCCAGGTAAGGTGAAGACACCTGACCACACTCCAACACCTACAACCCCACGCCACAAAGTAGTGTAGCAAAGCACCTTCGGCGGCTCCCTGCTTGGAGTGTAGCATAGCACCCCTTGATGGCTCCCTGCTTGGAACATGAAACGTGCTGGGAGGTGGGTGGGGTTAGTTCACATAAAAGAGCGGAAAGAGTTGAGTCAGTCATTCAGTCAGTCTTTCATTCAGTCAGTGAGTGAGGATGTAGAAGGACAGAGTATGAGACACAGAAGATCCCTGGGAGAGGGATGGAAGAAGGAAGTGCTGCAGCAGGCCACAGTGATCTGGGTCTGCTGGCACAGGAAAGAGACAGAGAAAGGAAGCTTGATTCTCCATTGGGAAGAAGGATTAGCACGGAACGTGAGGAGAATAAGACCAGGGTTAGAGGAGAACCCTTTTCAAGTTCTAAGCGCAAGGCCGGGGTCCGGTCCCCGAGGTTGTACGGATACTAATGGTCCTGCAGCAGACACCGGAGGAATAGAAGTAGTGACCACTTTATTCCCACTCAAGACTTGGGGGCACAACAGCAACATATTAGTGAGCCGGGACTTAGTAGCAAGGAGTCCCCGAAGCAGGCTACAGCTGTCTGCCGTAAAAAAATAAAAATAAAAACAATTCTGAACTGAGAAAGTAAGTTAATGTGTATGCACAATGTAAGTGCATATTAACACATGACCATTAACCATAGAAAACAAAAAGCAAAAAACACAAATATCCTGAACTAAAAAGTAAAAAATATACTGCCAATAATGCATAAAGGTAGTAATAATAATAAGGGTATTTAGTAAACATAATTTTGATCAAAATAATGTACAAGCCATCCCGCCACGTCACGGCAACCCTTGTGGGACAGTCCCTACTCTAGTATTTAAAACCTTTTCACTTGCCAAGTGACGTGAATGTTAACAAGGATCGAGCAGCTGAACCACTAGTAACAGCTTAGGCCAGACTGGATGACTTTCCCAGCTCAGAAGCTGCCGTACAAGAAGAGTTCATAGGAACATCTGTCAGGAGGAACTCCAGTGTAATTCAGTACTGAGAGTACTTCACTCAAAGGCGCTATAAGAGGAGACGTTCAGGAAAGGCACATATGTTGGCGGAGTGTTGGAAAGGAGTACTTCTTCTTGACTGGAAGTTGGCTGAGCTCCTGGCCCGGAGGACACGGCACAGATGCGGGCACCTGTACCTGCAACAGACTGTGAGTAAAGCTTTGGAACTACATGCCCTGGTGTCCTTATTCCTGCGCCAACCTGCCCAGCACTGCTACATCTCTTGCGCCTGACACTACACCATCTAAGTGTCACTTCACCTACACTGCCCGGGGACTACAGCCCTGCCTGTGGAGGGCTATAACATCATTGCTGCACCACACCATCTGTCCCAGAGGATCTGTCTGCAGCGTCGGCTTACATCTCTATTGCCAAACACCACAGGTGGCATCACGAATCACTCATCATAAGCACACTGAACATTTCCCTTTACAATGGGCACCCAGGGCCACGGGCCAGGTCCCAGCTGCTGTGACATCTGCCATTGAAGCTTATCGGGCCCGGTACCCCACAGCCCTGGGAGGGCGTCCCAGTAACACGGCCGGACTACACCACCGATAAAGCAGCCACAGCCGGTGACTGAGAGGAATCTGTGACTTCTCTGCATTCAGTGGTTACTACTTACCTGGGTAGTCATATGTGGGAATCTCCTCTTTACACCACTCATCACCCCTCACATATGTCTCTGTAGTGTTAATATGGGTCAGATCTTCACCCTGAAACAAATATTGTAAAAGTCACAGACAGATGGAGAAGTCCCATCTATGATCAGCTCTAATCCTGCCATCTCCACCGTTCTCATTACACAAGTATAAAACATATAATACTGGTGGATAAAACAAGACTGAGCACAAGACCTTCACAGCCGTCTACACATCATAGGGGAGATCTCCTGACACCTTCTCTCCATCTACCTGATGATCCTGAGGAGCACTGGTATCTTCTTGTTTACAGTCCTCACAGACAAAAGGCAAATACAGTCAAAAGGTCAAACACCAAGTAAAAACAATTTTATTGGTATGTATAAAAATATGTATACACATATATACAGACAAACATGCATGGAAAAGGGCTGAAGGATGGAAAAAGGCTATATCAACCACATACAAAAGAGCCCAGGTAGGTGTGTCACAGGGGAGTAGCAATAAACAACAGGGTACTGTGAATACATCAATCACTCATAATGTTATGCCAACAGGTAATAAATACCGGGTACCCATGCAGGCAAATATGCCATATCAAGAACAGATTCACATGTTCATACAAGAGATGAATGCCACCAATATTAAGCAAAGTATAGAAATATACAGGTACCTTGTAGGCAAAAGGCAACCCTCCCGGACCAACCTACCAACCCCAACGCGCGTTTCGGCGTGCCTTCATCAGGGGGAATAAGGCTTAAGGTACTGGATCTGAATTTAAATACAATCCATACCGGAACCATCATCGCGGCCGCGCGGCCGGGGCCCCACGTGATCCGGAAGTCGGCGCACCACAGAGACACGAGCCGGCCGACACAACGAAAGCAGGGCGCACGTGCACCGTAATGAATAAGATAGGGCGCGCCATGGCATATGTGGGCAAGGAAATGGGTGGCTGGAAAGAATGATAGTCAAAGTATGTCACAAAGACAAAACCTAGCAGAGAATTATATACAATTTACATCACATAACAAATAATAAGAAAAAGAAAAAGAATTGGCTTTGTAGAAATGACATCATACAGTGGACCAATAGCATAAATCCATATAGTGAAAACCCATGCCTAGACAAACATAATTGCCATAGAATCGCAGATGAACATAACAATATATACAAAAGCGTTAACATTATACAGGTATATGTTTATATAGAGTATCAACAAAGAAAATGAAAATGCACATACAAATATAACAAAAGTGATCCCATATGGATGCATAAAGACAGATACGTCACAAATATAATGGCCATGTCATTAATTATAGCACACATATTATCCCATACATTGAGAGTATAAATACAACATGACAGATACAACATCAATCTGTCTCACCAAAAATACGGACCCCAAAAATTATTTATATATATACATGTGCATATACCTGCAAGCAAAAACATTCAAGATGACAAAAAACGACACCAACGCATATAATATATATGTATAACGACGATTGTGGAATAAATCCAAAGATGAATACGCGTCCATATCAGTAACCGGATACAGATAGCCATCAACAATAACACAAAACACTAGAAAAAAAAAGGAAAACAAAAACATAATTAAAATCAGTTAAAAACAATGTATGCGGAAGCATAACCAA
Source organism: Dendrobates tinctorius (assembly GCF_039654945.1). Taxonomy (NCBI): domain Eukaryota; kingdom Metazoa; phylum Chordata; class Amphibia; order Anura; family Dendrobatidae; genus Dendrobates; species Dendrobates tinctorius. The sequence goes on from NW_027362046.1 coordinate 995,175, forward strand.
GCACAGTAGACCAATGGTTAGAGAAATGGCGAAAAGCTGAGATTCTCATTTAATCCGTATGGCTGAACTGTATTAAGGGTCCAAATCCATCTACACTCCAATTGACCTAAACGTTTGGACAAATCACCACCCCTGATATTAATCTCCAACACATCAATGCCGCAAACTCTCAAAAGAGAGCTGTTGCATTGATGGAATAACTTAAAGTGTTTGGGGATAGTTTTGAGGGTGGTTGTCTCATCATGCCCGTCGGCAGCTTGAATGCCCAAAACGTGTTCTCTAATCCGGACCTTAAGCTGTCTTGTCGTCATCCCCACGTAAGTTAAACCACAAGGACAAGTGGCGAAATACACCACATACCTTGTGGTACACGTGATACGTTTCCTAATACTATAGGTTTTTGTACCAGCCGAATTAGAGAAGTCATTGCACCTGTCCACATTAGGGCATGCCACACAGCGGCCACAAGGAGAACAACCACCCACAATTGAGCCAGCGCCCAAAAACGTCTGTGACTGTAAACCCACATGGTGGCTTTTAGTTAAGAGGTCACATAAATTTCTAGCACGTCTAAACGTGATTAAAGGTCGTTTAGGTAGAAACTTATTAATTATAGGATCCACTTGTAGAATAGGCCATGCCTTAATTAGTGCTGACCTAACACGATCCGAATGAGGATGGAACGTAGTAATGAACCTACAATGATTCATATTATCAGGTTCCCTGACCCGTTTATTGTATAATAGAGAATTCCGTTTAGAGTGCTTGGCCCTATGATAGGCCTTCTTAACAATCCGCCTACTATGTTGAATCTTTTTTATTGAAGAAGTTAAAAGATTTTAACATACAACAAACAAGACATAAGGTACAAGATACAGTATTAGACATGGTTATACACCAATCCGTACCGGATTCGCCAACATTTTACCCATAACCTGTGAGGGTGTATTACAAGTATCAAAGAGATAGGGTAAGGAAACAGAAAGAAAAGGATAACTCACAGGGAGGGGAGGGGGGGACTGAGGGATGGGTTACGGATCTCCGAGCCGGTCTCTAAGAAACATTTTCAGTTAACCGAAGTAGTCCAGGCATCTCCCTGAACACCATCCAGGGCTGCCATGTTCGAATCAAGCGAGAATTATCTCCCTCCAATTCAGCCATCAACTCCTCCATACGAAAAATGTCTATAAACTCTGATAACCACTCTGCTATAGTTGGCTTTGTCGTTGTACGCCAGTAGCGCGGGATCACCATCCTTGCTGCAGTAATACAAAACCGGAGAAGGCTCTTCTTTTGTGTTGATATGGAACCCGGAAGAATTGATAAAATGGCAATTTGTGGGGAGGGAAGGACACATTTCCCAGAGATCTCCTGGTATGCCCGAAAAACCCCCTCCCAAAAGGGTCGTATAGCAGGGCATTGCCACCATATGTGGTATAGCGTGCCTCTCTCCATTGCACATCGCCAGCATGTATCATCCAATGTCGGGAAGATGGACTTCAATCTAACGGGGGACAGATACCACCTAGTCAGTATCTTGTAATTTTTCTCTTGAGCGCCCCCGGCCGGAGACATTTTATGTGTATAAAGAAAAGCTTTATCAAGGTCCTCCTTCGAGAACTTGCATCCCATCTCTTCCTCCCATGCGCGGATGTAACTTGGAACCCCTTCCGAATCCCCTGAGTGAAGTTCCTTATATAAAAAGGAAATCAAATGTGAGGGAGGGTCTTGCATTTGTAAGAGAGCTTCCAACCGCGTCATGGGAGGGCGAGAAGTACAGTCGGCCAAACGTCCCCGTATAAACGATCGCAACTGGTTATACTCCAACCAGGAGAGTGTCCTACCTGGGAACTTTTCCCGTAAGGCGTCCCATGTCAGAAATTTTCCGTCCATTAGTGTCTGTCCCAATCGTAAGTCAGAACTCCTGTGCCAACCCAAAAATTGGTCTCTGTGACACCCTGGGGGAAAGCCCGGATTACCAAATATCGGTGACAATGGGTTCAAATTACTGATCAGTTTCTGTTTATGTTTAACCCGATTCCAGACCCGTAGAACTTCTCGAGTCAAGAAACCTGTTGGTCCCTTATAGTCATTTGCAACCTGTTCAGTTCGTCTGATCCACGGGAGATGACGCAATGGGACGCCGAAAGATACCTGTTCCAATTGTACCCATTGTTTAGAATGATGACCGAACTGCCAGTCAAACAGACGTGCAAGTAGGGAAGCTCTGTGATAGAGTTCCAAGTCAGGGAGGCCCGCTCCACCTCTGGGTTTCGGGGCGGTTAGAATAGAATATTTAAGACGAGGTTTAGATGTCTGCCAGACAAAGTGTATTAACGCAGATCTAATGGTCTGAAAGAATGTCTTCGGCGGCACTATCGGGACCGCCTGGAATAGATATAAGAACCTTGGAAGAATGTCCATTTTAAATGAATTCATCCTACCAAACCATGAGATGGTCTTCCGTCCGTATTCCCTCAACCGTTTCAGAGTCGACTCCAACAAAGGCACATAATTTAACTTATATAAGTCGGTCGTGTCAGTAGGGATTTGAATGCCTAAATATTGAATGGCCCCAGTCTTCCACCGGAAGGGGAAATTTCCCATAAGTCTTATAAGTTCAGCCTGTCCTAGGGATATATTTAGGGCTTCAGTTTTCTGAAAGTTAATCTTGAAGTTACTGACCTCTCCGTATTTTTGAAACTCCTCCATCAATGATGGAAGGGTTATGTGTGGCTGGGATATGTACACTAAGAGGTCATCCGCATAAAGAGAGACTTTATACTGAATATCGTCCACCCATAGACCGTGTACACTAGGATTCTTCCTGATCGCCACTGCTAAGTGCTCCATAACTATCGCATAGAGAAGGGGCGACAAAGGGCATCCCTGCCTGGTCCCGTTCCCAATGGTCATAGAGCCCGACATTGCTCCATTTACCTTGACTCTGGCCGACGGGCCAGAGTATAGGGCTGCGACCCTATGCAGAAAGCGGTTCCCTAGGCCCAGCTGTCGCAGGGCCGAAAACATGAAGCCCCAGTGCACACGGTCGAAGGCTTTCTCCGCATCCATCGACAGTACAGCCAACGGTTTACATTTTGATTTAGCATAGGCAGTCAAGTTGAGAGTCTTACTTATGCCGTCCCTCGCCTCCCTTCCTCGCACAAACCCCACCTGATCTGAATGTATTACCGAGGGCAAGAGGGGAGCCAGACGATTAGCCAGTATTTTGGCGTATAATTTTACATCAACATTGATGAGAGATATTGGGCGATAATTTGTTACTAATTTAGGGTCCCTGCCCGGCTTTGGCAACACCGTAATAAAAGCCTGTAAAGACTGTGGGGCAAACGGGGACTCAGCTGTGATGGAGTTAAATACCCCCGTCATAATAGGGCTAAGTTGTTCCTGAAACATCTTATAGAAATGAGGGGAAAACCCATCCGGTCCCGGGCTTTTACCAGCCGGAGTGTTTTGGATGACTTCAACAATCTCCTCTGTCGTAAAGTCCGAATCCAACGGGATGGTTAAATCCGTGGACAGTGTGGGAAGAGCGGTGTCGTGAATATACGATTCTATGCTTGGTTGAGGATCCAAAGGTGACTGAGGGGAACAATCTCCACCAATATTATATAATGTATGATAGTAATGCCTCATTATGTCCAAAATTTCTGTCGGGTTCGACGTCGCTCGACCCCCCTTTTGCTGAAGAGAAGAGATATATGTAGTCTGGTTACGCGGATGTAAGAACCTGGCCAGTAGACGTCCGCATTTGTTAGCCTGACCGTATAATATACTTTTAAAGCGATTTCTGTGGTGTCGGTATTTCTCATTCAGTAGGGACTTCAGATCGTCTCTGTATTTGATCAAGTCAATCAGCGTTTCCGTGTCCTTGTCCGTTTTATGCTTCGTCTCTAACGTCAATATCTTTTCTGTCAAGTCTGTAATCTCTTTACTTTTTATTCGTTTCAAGCGAGATCCATGCTTAATGAGGACCCCTCTGAGAACACATTTAAGGGCCTCCCATTTAACAGGGATGGCAGTAGTGTCGTGTGCATGGTCTTGTAAGAAGTCCGCTATGGTAGACTTGATGTCGGCCGCACAAGTATTATCTTTTAAAAGATTATCGTTCAATCTCCATGTCCAATGCCGCTGCCCCGAGTCAGGATGGCTAATGTCCAGAAACACTGGAGCATGATCCGACCATAGAAAACTCCTGATAGAAGGTCTCGGGTTCCAGGCCAATGCACAGTGGCTTAGGAGAAAGAAATCAATCCTCCCATAAGAGTTGTGCGGTGTGGAAAAGAACGTGTAGTCTCTTTCAGTGGGATTACAAAGTCTCCAGACATCAGTGAGTCGCAAATCCTGGAGATCCCTTTTCAGTGAGGATAGCTGGCGATATGAAAGATATGACCTCGCTGCCGTGGAGTCTAGAGTCGGGTTAAGAGTCATGTTAAAGTCACCTCCCAGTATGACCACCCCCTCGGCAAACTCAGCCACGATCTTCAGGAAAGATCTAGCAGCTCGTATTTGGTCCCGGCCGGGAGCGTACCAACCCGCTATAGTATATGTGGTTGAAAAAATTTAAATTTTCAAAAGCACGTATCTGCCCTCCGCATCAACCAATGTGTCCAATATGGTATGCTGGAGGGATTTATGGAGCGCTATGGAGACCCCGCGGGAGCGTGAATCCGGGTTAGCACTATGAAACCAGGTCGTGTAATGTCTGTCGTGAATATTAGGGATGTGTCCGACTTTAAAATGTGTCTCTTGTAGGATTACTATATTTACTCTTTTCTTATGCATGCCATATAAAATATGTGACCGCTTCTGCGGAGTATTAAAGCCTCTAGTATTCAAAGAGCCCAGTGTTATCTTTTGTACAGTGTTCTTACCTGACATTGTATCTGCAGCGTGAGGCCAAGGATGCAGGCTACGGCTAACAAGATGGATCGGCTCCGGAGTCCTACGCCCATTGTTGATGAGGGAAGGAGAGCTAGGGAAGGGAGTGGGTATTAACAAAGAAAGTAGACGAGAGGTTAGAAAAAGGAAAAAGAGAAAGGAGACAAAGAAATAGGATTTTTAACTATACGAGTGTAAGTAAGCACACTCCAGGAATACCTGTTGGAGGTAAAATATAACAGCTGCGTGCCTCGATGGCAACCCAGCGCCTCCGGGGGTTAAGTGTATAGCAAAAAGAGGAGTTGGAGACACCTACTCCCCCAGTTCCCGACCCTGCAATGATTTAACCATCGTATTCCCTTTATAACGGGAACTAAACAGATAGAGAATATACGTGTAACAGCTAATTATAGGCTAGTGAAACATGCCCCAATTCTCAACTATTTTCAATATCGACAGCACTGATAGTATTATAAATACTTCGCTTTTAAACAACAAACCAGTATAACCTACTAGACTGTAAGTTAACTCTCAAAACATAACACCGCAGAGCCACCTGCAATTTAGGACAAGGCATACTATCCAGCCTCGTCGTCTACAGGATGCATGTGCCCTGGACCGTTGGGCCGACCCCTGCGACGACGTTGCTGCTGAGGGATCTGGCCTCTTTGGAGACCTTGAAGTCCATAGTATGAAGGCAGGGGTGGCCAGTCAGGTATATCCACCTCCGTTAGATCCAAGGCAGCTGAGAACGCCGGAACTCCGCCAGGATGACTCAAACAATGCACTCTACCTCCCTTCCGAACCCGAAGGCAGAATGAAAATCCCCAAGTATAGGGAAGGCCTCGTCGTTGTAGTTCGTCTAAGAGGGGGCGGAGAGCTCTGCGTCTCTGTAGTGTCCATCTGGACAAATCTGCGAAGAGCTGTATACGAGATCCCAAGTGGTTCATAGATTTTGCTTTCCTGGCTGCTCCCATGATCGCATCTTTAAGTTGGTACTTGTGAACCCGGCATATCACATCTCTTGGTGGATCTTGCTCGCCGGGACGCGGGCCCAGGGACCTGTGGGCACGATCCAGTTCCAGTTGGGCATCCTGAGGCCTATCTAGTACCGAGTTAAAGATATCTCTAAAAGTGGTGTTCAACTCTTGGGGGGATATAGTCTCAGGCAATCCCCTTATTCTTATATTGTTTCTGCGTCCCCTATTCTCGGAATCGTCCAGCATTTCAGCTAGAGTTTGCAACTGTCTTGCTTGTGCGGCTGTGGCAGTTTCCTGAGCCTCCATTCTTTCGGTTAGGGAGGCTATAAGCTGGTCATGAGATTCCACTTTCTCACCACATTGCTGGATATCATCTCTTAATACGGAAAGTTCAGCCTTATAGGAGCATTCCAGACGAGCAATGTACTGCTCCATATCCTGCTTCGTCGGGATATCTTTTATCTTATTGTATAATAGGCTGAAATCAGCTCCCATGGGTGTCACGGAGCACCCTGTCGTGGAGGAGAATGATCTCCCGTGTTGCGGTGTCAGGAGTGCGTCTGATCGGCGGGTTACATTATTTTGTATATCTGATGCTGCGGTGTCCATCATCATAGAGTCTGCAGGGACAGCTGTAGTGGCCATGTCGACGTCTGGGGGGACACTGCCGCCTCTCTGTGACACGGGGGGTTCTGCACTCATCCCCCCGGGGTTCTTATCTGATCCGCCGGCCTGTATCTGCGCGGGACCGTCCGCGTGGTGCCCCTGTGATTGACGGATCTCCTGGGCCCCAGAGGATTTATTAGGAGGAGATAGCCTCGCTGCCTGCTGGGCCCCCGTGGATGTGCCCCCTTTCCCTCCACGGGGTCCCCCTCCGGCTGCCGTCTCACCAGTTTTCTCTCCTCCCGCCTGCGCCTTACTTCCTGGTGGCGGCGGGGCCTGCTGCGCTCCGGTCTCCACACCTGTCATGGCGCCCGCGGCCTTCCTTCTTCCCGCTCCTACAAGGTAGCGGGAAATGCCTCCGGGAGTGCTGTCGGGTGCTGAGGGGCCCGCGGACGTATTCCCCCTGGTCCTCCTAGCCGACATCAGAAGGTGGGGTAAGTATTCTGGGCTCTGTTCGGGTCGGTCACCGGTGCTGGAGCGGGAGCTCTCTTACATGCGTCCTCACTCCTCGCTCGCCATGCCACGCCCCCTTGCTTTTACTTTTTACAACTGAAGAAGAGGAGGCGATAGAGCTGGAGGCTGAGTCAGCAATGTAAGACAAAACTTTTTCCTGATGCTCTGCCTTTAAAAGCGGTTTGCCAACTCCTAGAAAACTAAGCGTTCGAGGCCTTAGGCTGGTTTCACATTTGCGTTTTTTTTCGCGGTAATTTAGCGCTAAATAGCGCATGCGTTTTTTTTCCCTATACTTTGCATGGGATGCGCTTATGTGCGCATACACATG
>NW_027362047.1:5000-7500 GCF_039654945.1 Dendrobates tinctorius
AACGGGAGGTGACGGCCGGCGTGCGCGCCCAAAGATAGGTGGTGGAAGCCCGGGGGTACAGGAGGAAGGACACCGCTCACCGTAAACCGACGCGAGCTCCAAAGCCCGGGTCGAGCGAGCAGCACCACCTCCCCACCCGGGAGCGCCGTGCCAGATCGATCGGAGGATAAGACCGCTCTGAGAGGACATGGACGAGAGGGGCGTCCGCCTTCCGGAGCCCCCCCTTTCGGACGAGGACTCCGGATTTGCCCCCCGAAAGCCATCACCTCCAGAGAACCAGGGACCGCCGAGGGAGGGTCTGGTCAGGCTTGGGTACCCCAGCATTGCCTCTCTCGCTTGGGATGCACGATCGGCAAAAGTCCCTCTCGGAGCTGTGGAAGTTCGGTCTCAGCCGGAGTGCGCAACTTCCAGACGAGAGGGACCACATGCCAAGTCGCCTACCCAAGTCGGGGAACCAGAGAAACAACTGCTTTCTATCGGGGTAGAGAGACGACACTCTCTCAAGTACATTCTGCCAGAGGTGCGCATTCCTATGTATTTGCATTGCGGGACAACGTCCCCACTTTAAGGGGACGAAGTCGGAACTGTACCCGGCCTCAAGTCACTGTAGGGCGGATGCGGCACCTAGAAAATTCCTCATTCCGGTTCTTTTTCACTTAGTCGTTTTTTTTTTTGGCAAGAATGTACCCCAGGATGGCCAAAAAGCCAAAGCCAGGGACTGAGAACCATCGAGCATGCTCTGAGGGGACATAGTCAGAGGGGGCGTCCGCCTTCCAGAGCCCTCCTTCCCACGAGGACTCCAGATTTGCCCCCCCCCCCTGACAACAGCCATCGCCTCCAGAGAACCAGGGACCACCGAGGGAGGGTCTGGTCGAAGCTCAGGTACCCAGGATAGCTTCTCCGGCTTGGGCATGGACCGCCAGACAAAGCCGCGGACCATGAACCATCCAGCCTGCTCTGAGGGGACATAGTCAGAGGGGGCGTCCGCCTTCAAGAGCCCTCCTTCCCACGAGGACTCCAGATTTGCCCCCCTGACAGCCATCACCTCCAGAGAACCAGGGACCGCCGAGGGAGGGTCTGGTCAAAGCTCACGTACCCCAGGAGAGCTTCTCCGGCTTGGGCACAGACCGCCAGACAAAGCCGCGGACCATGAACCATCCAGCCGGCTCTGAGGGGACATGGTCAGAAGGGGCGTCCGCCTTCTAGAGCCCAAACTCGGCCATGGACTCCAGATTTGCCCCCCTGAATGCCATCACCCTTCAGAAGACCAGGGACCACCGAGGGAGGGTCTGGTCAGGCTCAGGTACCCCAGGATCGCCTCTCTCACTTGGGACGCACGACCAGCAAAAGTCCCTCCTGGAGCCGTGGAAGTTCAGTCTCGGCCGTATTTTGCAACTTCCACGACAAGAGGGACCACCTTCTAAGTCGCCTACCCGAGCCAGAGAACCATAGGAACAACCGCCATACATCGGGGTAGAGAGAGCCCACTCTCTCCTATATTCTCCCGCAGGTGCGCATTACTATGTATTTGCATTGCGGGACAATGTACTTCAATGAGCGGGACAAAGTCGGAAATGTATCCGACCTCCTGGAACTGTGCGGCTGCTACAGCAGTCAGAAATTCCCCATTCCGGTTCTTTTTCACTTGGATTTTTTTTTTTGCAATTTTTTGCCTAAAACGTATTCCTCCAACATGTACTAGCTCATGACACTTGAAATTTTTGAGCCAATTGATAATAACAGCTTTTTAGAGCTCAAAAACAAAAAAAATTTGAGCGAACAAAAAATGTTCGAAAATGACCTCAGCTCCTGGAACTGTTTTCGGTACACCTCCAGAGAGGCTCCCCTGCCTGGAAGTCTGTCACTGCTCAGCTCGAAATTTTTCTAAGTCCCAAAATTCGGTTTTTCATCCAAAATTCAACTTTCTGCCCAGGATCCACAAACTTTAAACCCAGTTGGGGGACCCTCCCTGGGGGCCCTACAACATACTGAAGCCCCCCTGTGGTGGAAGTAGGGGAATTTACTTATTTTTACACAAAATCACAAAATTCCATTTTTTGTTCGCAAAACACTTTTTTGTCCTCAAGAAACTTTTTTGTCCTCAAAACACTTTTTTGTCCTCGAGAAACTTTTTTGTCCTCAAGAAACTTTTTTGTCCTCAAAACACTTTTTTGTCCTCAAAACTCAATTTCTTCCATAATTCGACTTTCCCCCAAAAAACCACACATTCTACCCTCATGGGAGGCACTCTCCCTCGGGTCCCCACATCATATTGACGCCCCAGAGCGGTGGGAGAAGGGGAAATCTGATTTTTGCACAAAAATCCAAAAATCGCTCTAAGTCCAAAAATCCTGAAAATTTTTCTAAGTCCCAACGGTACTTTCTGAAAAGTGTACCCAGGCCCCTGGAAGCCTCCTAGGTACACCTCCTGAGACTCCCCCCTTCCTGGAAGTCTGACACATCTCGAAATTTTTCTAAGTCCCAAAAACTGGTTTTTGCT
>NW_027362047.1:20000-22500 GCF_039654945.1 Dendrobates tinctorius
AACAGCCATCGCCTCCAGAGAACCAGGGACCACCGAGGGAGGGTCTGGTCGAAGCTCAGGTACCCAGGATAGCTTCTCCGGCTTGGGCATGGACCGCCAGACAAAGCCGCGGACCATGAACCATCCAGCCTGCTCTGAGGGGACATAGTCAGAGGGGGCGTCCGCCTTCAAGAGCCCTCCTTCCCACGAGGACTCCAGATTTGCCCCCCTGACAGCCATCACCTCCAGAGAACCAGGGACCGCCGAGGGAGGGTCTGGTCAAAGCTCACGTACCCCAGGAGAGCTTCTCCGGCTTGGGCACAGACCGCCAGACAAAGCCGCGGACCATGAACCATCCAGCCGGCTCTGAGGGGACATGGTCAGAAGGGGCGTCCGCCTTCTAGAGCCCAAACTCGGCCATGGACTCCAGATTTGCCCCCCTGAATGCCATCACCCTTCAGAAGACCAGGGACCACCGAGGGAGGGTCTGGTCAGGCTCAGGTACCCCAGGATCGCCTCTCTCACTTGGGACGCACGACCAGCAAAAGTCCCTCCTGGAGCCGTGGAAGTTCAGTCTCGGCCGTATTTTGCAACTTCCACGACAAGAGGGACCACCTTCTAAGTCGCCTACCCGAGCCAGAGAACCATAGGAACAACCGCCATACATCGGGGTAGAGAGAGCCCACTCTCTCCTATATTCTCCCGCAGGTGCGCATTACTATGTATTTGCATTGCGGGACAATGTACTTCAATGAGCGGGACAAAGTCGGAAATGTATCCGACCTCCTGGAACTGTGCGGCTGCTACAGCAGTCAGAAATTCCCCATTCCGGTTCTTTTTCACTTGGATTTTTTTTTTTGCAATTTTTTGCCTAAAACGTATTCCTCCAACATGTACTAGCTCATGACACTTGAAATTTTTGAGCCAATTGATAATAACAGCTTTTTAGAGCTCAAAAACAAAAAAAATTTGAGCGAACAAAAAATGTTCGAAAATGACCTCAGCTCCTGGAACTGTTTTCGGTACACCTCCAGAGAGGCTCCCCTGCCTGGAAGTCTGTCACTGCTCAGCTCGAAATTTTTCTAAGTCCCAAAATTCGGTTTTTCATCCAAAATTCAACTTTCTGCCCAGGATCCACAAACTTTAAACCCAGTTGGGGGACCCTCCCTGGGGGCCCTACAACATACTGAAGCCCCCCTGTGGTGGAAGTAGGGGAATTTACTTATTTTTACACAAAATCACAAAATTCCATTTTTTGTTCGCAAAACACTTTTTTGTCCTCAAGAAACTTTTTTGTCCTCAAAACACTTTTTTGTCCTCGAGAAACTTTTTTGTCCTCAAGAAACTTTTTTGTCCTCAAAACACTTTTTTGTCCTCAAAACTCAATTTCTTCCATAATTCGACTTTCCCCCAAAAAACCACACATTCTACCCTCATGGGAGGCACTCTCCCTCGGGTCCCCACATCATATTGACGCCCCAGAGCGGTGGGAGAAGGGGAAATCTGATTTTTGCACAAAAATCCAAAAATCGCTCTAAGTCCAAAAATCCTGAAAATTTTTCTAAGTCCCAACGGTACTTTCTGAAAAGTGTACCCAGGCCCCTGGAAGCCTCCTAGGTACACCTCCTGAGACTCCCCCCTTCCTGGAAGTCTGACACATCTCGAAATTTTTCTAAGTCCCAAAAACTGGTTTTTGCTCCATAATTCGACTTTCCCCCCAAAAGCCACACATTCTACCCTCATGGGAGGCACTCTCCCTCGGGTCCCCACATCATATTGACGCCCCAGAGCGGTGGGAGAAGGGGAAATTCGATTTTTGATCAAAAATCCAAAAATCGCTCTAAGTCCAAAAATCCTGAAAATTTTTCTAAGTCCCAACGGTACTTTCTGAAAAGTGTACCCAGGCCCCTGGAAGCCTCCTAGGTACACCTCCCGAGGCGCCCCCTTCCTGGAAGTCTGTCACATCTCGAAATTTTTCTAAGTCCCAAAAAATGGTTTTTGCTCCATAATTCGACTTTCCCCCCAAAAGTCACACATTCTACCCTCATGGGAGGCACTCTCCCTCGGGTCCCCACTTCATATTGACGCCCCAGAGCGGTGGGAGAAGGGAAAATTCGATTTTTGCACAAAAATCCAAAAATCGCTCTAAGTCCAAAAATCTTGAAAATTTTTCTAAGTCCCAACGGTACTTTCTGAAAAGTGTACCCAGGCCCCTGGAAGCCTCCTAGGTACACCTCCCGAGGCGCCCCCTTCCTGGAAGTCTGACACATCTCGGAATTTTTTCTAAGTCCCCAAAAATGGTTTTTGCTCCATAATTCGACTTTCCCCCCAAAAGTCACACATTCTACCCTCATGGGAGGCACTCTCCCTCGGGTCCCCACTTCATATTGACGCCCCAGAGCGGTGGGAGAAGGGAAAATTCGATTTTTGCACAAAAATCCAAAAATCGCTCTAAGTCCAAAAATCTTGAAAATTTTTCTAAGTCCCAACGGTACTTTCTGAAAAGTGTACCCAGGCCCCT
>NW_027362047.1:32500-34001 GCF_039654945.1 Dendrobates tinctorius
TTTGCGGCGCCACCGTCTGGCTTAGACCTGCCTCAATCGCGGGGGGTCCTCGACCGACCAGCGGACAGGCGCGAGGATTGGGAGAGGGGGTTTGGCCGTCGGGGTCCGCCGCGGCTCCGGCACAAGCCCCAGCGACGCAGAGGTCGCGCGGGGCGTAGTCGGCCTGGCCGTATCGGCGTCGCCCTCCAGCGTAGTCCCTACACCCGGCTCTTGCCCGTCCTCAAAGGGATGCCCGAGCGGCTTTTCCTCCCAGGGCTGTTCCCCCGCCTGGCGGGAACACGGGGGGGTGCGCAGGGCAGCGTTCTGCCGTACTCCCTTCACCTCTCGCCCCATTCAAATCGCTCCCTTCTCCATCTTCCCCTCGCTCGGGGGGCGTTCGCTCTCTCGCTCTCCCTCTCCCTTCCGAGCCGCCTCGGAGGACGACGTACGAGGAGCGGAAGGCGATGGCGAGTCGGGTGGGGGCACACCGCGCAGTGAGAACCCCCCCTCGCCTGCCTCCACAGCTCTGTCATCCCCCCCACTAACGTAGGGGCTCGGGAAAGACTAGTGGCGCGGAGCTCGGCAGCGGCGTGGAAACGCCACCCACCGCCGCCGCTCTCGCTGGTGCCCGCCGCGGAGGCCGCCCTTCGGGCGATGCGTGGCACGGACCTCCGCGGGCAGGGCTGCGCATCTGGAACTTCGAAAAGGGCCGCCCTTGCTAACACTGTGCTTCCCCACGCGGGGAGCGATTCGGACGGCTGGCCCCCACGCCGGGGTGGGTGGGCGCCCCGCCGTTCGCCCGCGTGGGTCGTCAGACCACTGTTCATCGTTCGGTGCGATTCAAACTTCCCACAGCTCGGCCGCCTCCGTCCTCGAACGGGAGGTGACGGCCGGCGTGCGCGCCCAAAGATAGGTGGTGGAAGCCCGGGGGTACAGGAGGAAGGACACCGCTCACCGTAAACCGACGCGAGCTCCAAAGCCCGGGTCGAGCGAGCAGCACCACCTCCCCACCCGGGAGCGCCGTGCCAGATCGATCGGAGGATAAGACCGCTCTGAGAGGACATGGACGAGAGGGGCGTCCGCCTTCCGGAGCCCCCCCTTTCGGACGAGGACTCCGGATTTGCCCCCCGAAAGCCATCACCTCCAGAGAACCAGGGACCGCCGAGGGAGGGTCTGGTCAGGCTTGGGTACCCCAGCATTGCCTCTCTCGCTTGGGATGCACGATCGGCAAAAGTCCCTCTCGGAGCTGTGGAAGTTCGGTCTCAGCCGGAGTGCGCAACTTCCAGACGAGAGGGACCACATGCCAAGTCGCCTACCCAAGTCGGGGAACCAGAGAAACAACTGCTTTCTATCGGGGTAGAGAGACGACACTCTCTCAAGTACATTCTGCCAGAGGTGCGCATTCCTATGTATTTGCATTGCGGGACAACGTCCCCACTTTAAGGGGACGAAGTCGGAACTGTACCCGGCCTCAAGTCACTGTAGGGCGGATGCGGCACCTAGAAAATTCCTCATTCCGGTT